>NW_006921638.1:3945496-3947944 GCF_000298275.1 Orycteropus afer afer | reverse complement strand
TTGGAGGGATGGACACAGGGAAGAGGTAATTATCGGGAGGAAGTAGGAGTGGAGATGTTGCATTGTGGTAAACTGTGGTCAATGTCATGAGACAAAGTGTATGTGAACTGCTGTATGGAAAGTGTATTTGCTCTGTAAATTTTCACCCAAATCACAATAAAAAGAAAAAAAGAGGGGGGAAAAAAAGACTAGCTCACAAATTCCCCAAGAGAAAAAAGAAAAAAAGAAAGAAAAAATAAAAGGTCTGCCTACACTGATGCTAAACAGAAACAAGACAGACATAACATTTCCAGTGAAGCAAGAGCAGAGAGACCAATCCCGTTCATCTTTAAACCTACAATACTGTGTATGTGTGTTTGTGTTGTACGTGTGCTGTTATCCATGTGTGTTGAGTACCTGCTGACAGCCTGGTAGCAGGATTGAAGGAAGATGTTGGAAACTTTCTAACTGACAAGAAGATTTTCATTTTTAGTGTTTAATAGTGGAGTCTGTTTTTGAAATTAGCAATTTGAGGCAATGGGATTCTGGAATTTCACAATTGTGCTGCTGGATTGGTGAGAGGTTTGAGGTCTTGCTTCAAATGGCCAGGCTGCTTTGGTACATGGTCAAAATACTCATGTTCTATGTTCTCTTGGCATTGGCTACTTGATTCTCAAGATTTAACACAGACTTCCTTATAAACTCTCCAAGATACCACTAAATAAGGTGATAACTCAGTGAGCTAGAGGAAAGGGAAATTGCATCGTTGGAAATGTCTTAATATGCAACTGGAAAGTAAGTTGGGAAACAGGAAGCCATAGCTCAGTTAATTAAACTCACATTCTTCATCCTAGAGAGAGAACTGCTATAGTTGTATGCAATCTTTTATCTGTATTCAGCCAGATATAGAGGGTTGAAGCAGGGAAATAGTTCAGAAGCCAGAGTGAGCCCCAAACCTAGGAAAAGGTCCTTCATAAATGTACTCATTCATTCTCCAATAAACACCTAGTGAACACTTCACATGGATAGACACTGTGAGAGACAGTGGAATCAAAAGTAGGTTGGGCTCAGTCCTATTGACAGTCCATGAGACAGATACATGAAAACATAATTATAATGCAGTGTGAAACATGTCATAGAGGAATGTATGTTCAGGTGCTAAGGGCTTGAAGAATCAACAAATATTGCTTACATGGTGTTACAAATTGAATTGGATCCCCTAAAAATATGTGTTGCAAATCTTAAACAATACAGTGGTTATAATCCAATTTGAGAATGGGTTTTCTTTGTTATGTTAGTGAGGCAGTACTAGTTTAGGGTATGTCTAAGTCAATCTCCTTTTGAGACATAAAAGAGCAAGATTAAGCAAGCAAAGATGGGGGAAGAGAGAAGCCAAGCCAAATGAAATTCTCTGAGGAGACAAAGACCTTCCTTGAGAGCCAACATACCAACATAGAAAGGAGAAAGTTTTCTCCTGAAGGCTGGTACCCTGAATTTGGAGCTTGGAATTTGGTAAAGCCACCCACTTGTGATATTTTTGTTATAGCAGTACTGGATAACTAAGAAAGATGGGGAGAGAAAGCTTCACAGAGAAGATGGGTCTTTAAGGATCAGAAAAATTCTCAAAATTAACCTCAGGGAGCAGGCAGAAGAGAAAATGTTATGTACAGACAGAGGCCCAAAGATCCAGGCAAGTCCAGGGTAGGAGGTTGGATGGAGGGTACAATGGCAGTTAGATTACCTTATTTAAAACAAAAACAAAAACAAAATCGTTAGCATCATGTTGATTCTGACTCATGATGACCCCATGTGTAACAGAGTAAAACTGCTTCTAGGGTTCTCTTGACTGTAATCTTTATGGAAACAGGTCACCAATTCTTTTATTTTCACAGCTCCTCCAGGAAGTTGGAACGGCCAACATTTCAGTTAGTAGTTGAACAGACTGTTTGTGTCACCCAGGATACTAAATCTGGGCTTTGTCTGGTATTAGGTGGTGGTTGTGTTGTTGAACAATGAGAGGAAGGTACGACTAAACTTCAAAATCAAGGCTGAGAAAACCTGAGAAGGGGACATCAGTTGAGAGGTCACCACAGTGATCAAAGGCAAGACTTCGCTCTTTAGCCTCTGAGTCTGTAGCCTCTATTCATCCCTGGCTCTTTCTCTTTGGTCTATAAACAAACTCAAGGCTTTTACATATAGAAAAGATACAGTTCCTGAAGTTTAAAATTCCCCCTACTTTCTTCCTCTATCCCTTTTAACCTTCTCAGTTAAGCTTCTTAAAAATGGTAGTCAAAGCTCATTTAATCTCCACTTCCTCATACCCATTCTATCAGCAACCTTCTGTAATATGGCCTCCATAAGTCTCTCTCTTGTGAAATTGCTCTAGCCAAAGTCTCCAACAATCAACTATTTGCCAGATCTAGTGGGCATATCCTAGGCCTCCTCCTATCTGACTCTGCAGCATTCAGC
>NW_006921638.1:3918531-3945396 GCF_000298275.1 Orycteropus afer afer | reverse complement strand
TTCCCTCCTGCTTGCTTTTCTATTTCTAGATCCACATTTGAAAAAGATTGTGCATGGGCCCCCTTTTCTGACCAACTCTATAATAGTTATCATTCAAAAGCTTTCCTTAAACCAATGCTTCTCTATCTTAAGCTTGCATTATAATCACCTGTAGGGCTTGTTGAAACACAGATGGCTGGGTCCCACCTCCAGAAATGCTGATTCAATAGAGAATTTTCATTTAGACAAATAAGGCTCCAGGTGATGCTGAGGTCGCTGGCTTGGGGACCACACTTTGGGAACCCCAGCCTTAAACAGTCGTACCTTGCTCATGGCTTCAGCCACCAGCCATGCTGATGACTTTAAACTTGGACTCCTTCCTAGCCTCAGACTTGTAAATTCCTTTCCTAGCACAACGTTCTACAGACAGCTGAAATCCAAAGGAGTGAATATCTCCCTTCCTCCTCTTCTCTCAACACATATAAACCTGCTTCCCCCGTCTACATTCACTAGTTTGAAGGGGGCATCTCATACCTGAGCTATATTTTTTCACATGGACTATGGAATTGGCCTCCTAAATGGCCTCACTGCTTCCAGCATCACCCCTTTCAAATCTATCTTCCATATCTCTATCAGAGATAATTTTTCTAAAATGTCACTTGGAGCCTTCACTTACAGTCAACATCATTTTCCATCATGTCCTCACAGGACCCCTCATCTCCTGCCATAAGGATTTACTCACAGCAAACCTGTTCCTTTTACTGGAACATCCTTGGTAGGGTTTGTTGTTCCCCTAATGCCTATAGATAGTTTCCTTCGGTACACTTACTATGTGCACTGGGTGACATTTTAGAAACAGGGCGTATTTAATTTTAGTAACTCTAGTGCCTAGCAAAGTGCTAGTCACCCTGTAAGGACCAATATATCTTTGCTGTTTTGACCAAAGAGTTTCCTGAAAAGAAATAAACTGCTTCTGAAATCTCAGCTGTGTGTTGTTACATTCCCTATATTTCTCTGGCAACTGAGCTGATTCTAAAAAGAGACTGAAATATATACTTTGTCTCTGGGTGAGTGTGGTTAGTTTACTAACAAATAATCCCAGTTACTTTGTATTCCAGCAAAAGAAGTGGTTGGCATTGGATTTTTTCAAATAATTTTGCATTAAAGACAATAGACTCCATATTCTTTAGCAAATTTGAGCTGTAGGAATGGGATTATGGAGATTTGGGCACTAGTCTGGTTTGGCTACAAGTCACTCCATCTCTATGGACTCAGTATGTTTGGCTGTAAGAGATACTTGACTTACCTAGGTCATATCTCTAGGGCAACTTTCAGCACATTAGTTCAGCATGGCAACAGTTATTTCAGCCCTGAGTAACCAAGGATCCTTACATATGAGTTGCTAGGGGAAAAAAGGCATTCTTTCTTCATGAATGTATGAAAAGTTAAGAGGAAATGGGAAATGTGGAAAGGAAGGGCTATAGCAGTTAATAAGGAGAACTTTAGATTTGTGGAGAGACCAGGATGAAGCAAAACCGTAGACTGTGGAAATGGTAAAGGGAGCATAGCTCTAGGATTTATGAATTAGTCTCCAACTACCCATGCACGGAAGAGTTTATTGAAGTGAAACTGATGTGATGGACAATGCAATTGCCTACATATGATGCTATTGATGTTATTTGCCCTCGAGTTGGACCCAACTCATAGCGACCCCCCTTGGGTTCCCGAAGCGTTATCACTCTGGAAGTAGATTGCCCAACCTTCCTTCTGAGGAGTGGCTGGTGGGTTTGAACTGCCAGCCTTCTGGTTAGCAGTCAAGTGCCTTAGGCACTATGCTACCAGAGCTCCCTTCCTACATATATGTTTAGGTTAATTTTTTAGCAATTCACATATTTGTTTTACACAATGTGCTATGAGTTCCTCTTAAGTTAACATTTTTTAAAAATTACAGTCTGAAGAACACTTGTATTATAACTAAAAATCCAGTTGCCATTGAGTCTGTTTTGACTCATGGTGCCCCTATATGCTCCATAGGGATTTCAATGGCTGATTTTTCAGAAGTAGATTGTCAGGACTTTTTTTCTGAAGTGCTTCTGGGCACTCAGATCTCCAACCTTTTCATTAGCAGGCAAATGTTTTAAGTATTTGCACCACCCAGATATCACAGCTGTTGTAGTACTAAAATCTCAATGCCCAGGTCTCAAGCCAGATCTACTGAATCACAAGCTCTCCAGGTGGTTCATATGAATATTAAACCTTGAGAATGACTGTGAAGTGAAAAGGACCGGTTCAAGTATTGCTAAGGTGACAAAGTTAAACACATGGAATTAGTCAACATCTATTTGATCACGATCTGATTCTGCATAGAGGGATTACCCTTGGTTACTTCTAGTTATCAATTATACAGACACTACCCTTAACTGGAAGTTGCATGACTCATCTTATACGATTTGTGAAACCTGTGCTATTATCAGAAGAGATAGAGTCTATGCCAAGGCCTAAAATCATGTTTGACAGATTCATTGTTGTTAGCTGGGGAGCAAGGAAGCATGTTCAGTAGCCCCAAAAGAACTCTTTGATACAACACATGCAGAAGAAGGATGCAATTAATTAAATATTTCATCAACAGTGTCCAAACTAAATGCATCATTCCAAACCCTCCCTTGCTTGTTATCCCAACTATAAAATATAAAGGGAGTGCAGGAAAGGGCAACTGTAATATGCAATACAATAAATATATCAATTGAAAACCAACATTAAAAGAGTTATTTGCTAATGGGCACCATGCCAGGGTTACTCAGGCAATGCTGCCTGCAGAATTCCTAAGCTGAGTTCACAAGATACAGATCGATGCACCTCCAAAGAGAGTCTATATCAATCTCCATTTCATTCATTAGCTCCCACTTCGAGCTGGTTGGCTTCTAGTTAACTCTTTAATGTGGGAGAAACTGTCAGTGTAAAGGCCACTGGGACACGTGCTCTTCCCAGCTGTACTTGACCTGTCAATATTTCTTGCAGCAGACTGTTTAAACCGGTACGGCTAATGGCAAAATGGAGACCTTTGGGGTTTTGAAGGCTTTCATAGCTTTAGAATGACTTACCATCCAATAGCAAACATTAGTAAATTCATCCCGTTGTATTTCTGCCTGTGTCTTACTATCCAGGTGCACAGAAACTGGTATAAAATTATTTTCTATAGTTCTATTCTTGAATGCAAAGGTAGTTTAGACCACATATTATGTAAATGTGGGCTCCACTACAATGAGATACTATCACACCAAGGACTTGGCTGTGGTGGGGATCATTAGTTTGTGATTCAGCTCTAAAGAAGCTCCAAACAGTGAGGGAAGCAAAGCAGTGCTTTCTATAAAGTTAGGATTCATTTTCAATTTGTATTGGTCCAGGGACAACTTTATTGTAGCATAGTGGAAGAACCTGGATGCTCAGGGGAACACTTGGTGCATGAACTATTTCAAGCCCTTCTGAAAATGTAAATAAGAGCCCCAAAACATAAAACCATAATTACCAAAACAAAGAACAGTCTCAGACCACCAGGAATAGCTGGCTTCGCTTATTTTCTTTCTACAAATAGTGAATTTACTAATTTCCCTTGCCTTACTGTTGAATAAATCAATTTTCTCAGTAGAGCTGATCTCTGCTTTGTTTGAGGTTAGGTGTGAAGTTGATATGCATCCTTAGATATACTGTTGGTGAGAAAGCCTTGAATATTTAACTCCAAGTCACAGTGAGCCCTCCCTTTACCATCCTGTGGGGTGTATATATTGATTCATTATTTGACAATCAGGACTCTCCATAGGTTAATTGACATGTTTGGAATTCATGGCAAGAAAATCTGTGCATGATTTTAAAACTCCGTCAAATTGTTTGTAGATACGGTTTGATAACAACACCTGTTTTTTCCTCTTTTGGCCAATACAATCCACTGAGAATCCTGGCTTAAAAAATTTCCCTGCAGAATTGTCAAACATATGTATTTGTATTTCATTACTTGGGTAATAGCTGATTTGCCAAGTTCATTTACTACTAGTTGCTTCTCAAACATCTCAGTGGGATAATTAAGGAATACTAAGAACTGAAACTGTAGTAAGTTAGGAGGGGGCTAGAGCCATTGCCCAAATCCCAGTCCTGATTAAACTGCTGTCCAGAATTAAATATTCAATAACTGAAATTCTCTTTTTTTCCTTTACTCTGAGCAACTTATCATCAAGGAGACAGCTACTCCCAGAGTTGTGCAAAACAGACCCTCCTCAAATTTTCCACACCAATCAAACAGATCAAAAATCCTGCAGACTTTTAAGCGTAAAGTATTTAAACTCAAAATCAACATAGTAATGGTCTAAATGGCACCATTCCTCAATGGATACAGACATGGTGAGAGAAAAGAAATAATAACTCCAGGAGTATGCTCTGGGGGGAGAGAAACGAAAGGCCAGACACAGTTCAAGGTTATGGCTGAACACAACAGCATCGATGGGAATTTGGACACTAATGCCCTCTCTTGAGAAATCGTGGATGTGACGGATTCTGGAGAAGAATGTTGAAGTATGATAGCATTATAGTTTAAATGCTCTAAAGAATCTTGCTGGCTCATTGCACAAAGAAAAGAGAGATATTTTAATCATAAGCTATCTATCATCTCTTGAGTTTGAATGGCTGTTGTTTGAAGTCATAAGCTACTGACTCCTGTGATGTAGGTTTTCAGGTCTAGTGCTGGAACAAAAAAGGTATGAAAATTAAATACATACACACATACACAGAAATGGCCATGGACCAGACAGATAGAATATATTGTGTCTGAAATCCTGTCTCTTAAATTTTGGACAAGTAAGAAAAAATGAATGGTGGGTTGATTTCTGGCTCAGAAACTCTGCTCTGGAGAAAATGGGAATATATGAGAGATGAGAGTGAATGTGTTTAAAAATCAGCTATTGAGGAGTACAAAACCCATTGCTATCATAAGACAAATGCATCAGATTCTTCAGTCCCGAAGTTTTCCAAGTTCATGCAGACACTACGTGAATTGCTATTCAGGGACCCAAAATAAAATTTTGTTTTAAGTGTAGGCACCAAAGTAGCAGATGGAGAGTGCCCTTGTCAGAACAAAGACTTAAATATGAAAGGGCAATCCTGATGACGATCCCTCTCTGTTCGTCATTTTTTTTCTATTTCAGTGTATACTCCATTTTGGCATATCATAGCTGCCAGATTCAAGGTGGCCCTTAACAATTCCTTAGAGAGAGATACATGGTTTTCTATCAACTATGCATTGGGTTTTCATAGGGGAAGGATTATTGATTTTCCAATAGTAAAAAAGTTACTCAACTTAGTGCTGACATGCTCTTGTTTTATCCTCTTTCATTACATGAGAAAATTTTAGTATTTCCCTCTCTCAATGCCCAGGAGCCTAGGCTTAAGGAGGGGGAACAGATCAGACTCTTCAAATAAAAGTAAGACAGAAGAGCCAGAGAGCTTCTCTTGTCACATCTCTACAATTTCCGGCTTTCAAGCCGCCACTTACAAGCCACTTCTTGACATAATCTTTAGGCTTAAGCATGTGGAACAGTGGACCAACCAGCTTAATAAAAAGACAAAGATGATATGCAACTAATGGACAGAGCACCGCAACTAGGTGTTAACACATCATTCATTGAACTAAATGCTCTTTCAAACTCTGCAGCAGAAACAATTAAAGTACTGACGGCAGTCTTAAGTTGCTTCAAATTGTCTGGCACAATTGATCCACAATTATCTTTGTACTCCCTGAAGCCCCCGAATACTACCTTTTTCATTGACTTTAAATTTCCTTCACAGTTCTCCAACCTATGCTCTGGAATACTGAATATGTGACAAACTGCATATCCATTGGAGAAGGCCATTTTGATACATCTAGGAATCTTAAATATCCTATTAACAATCTGAGCGGCATGCCTCTTGAATGCTTATAACCAGCTCTTCAAAACAAACAAGAAATCTTATTGAAAATTTAAAGATGAGAATTGAACTTTAAGATAAAAGATATGGGAAATTGTTTTTTCTATTAGTTTCATAATACAACTAGTTAGAGAAATTCTGTAAGATTCATGACAAAGAGGCAATATTCTACTTCCAAAGTTTGAACTTTAAAATCACCCTTGTTGGATATGGTCAAGGAATTTTGTTCATCTTTTTTCACATCCTTGGACCAAAACTCTAAGGGCCAACAGAAAAATTATCAATATTTTCTAGAAAATTCATTTTACATGATCATTTGGACATCTCTTTCGTGAAAAGAAAAATAGTGGGTGAGTATCTTACGTAACACAAGCAGGTATGTTTTGAACATCGTGAGAAGGATTTTATTTTGGAATGTAGGTATAGATGTGCTCATGGACACTGTCTTATATAAGTATATTTCTAATAATTTTCACCTTAATGCTCCCTTTTGTTGTTAAAGTCTTTCAAGAAATTGTATGATCATTATGAATGAAAAACCTAGAGGATGGAGAGAATCAGCCGACCAACTTTAAGAAGACCGACCTTGCCCTAAGAGCAACAAAAGCCACTTTGAGCTGTTCTCTGAGGACCTGAACTTGGGTATATGCAGTGGATGCAAGATCACTGATATAGTTTAGTTATGTGAACAAGATTATCCATGGATAATCTCTTTGTCCAAACTGTATATTTGGTTTTTCTCAATTAGGAGCATCATGATAGAGAAATGGTGAAGGATATTGTCATTGAGAACTCACATTGTCAAGGTTCTTGGAACTTCACAAAGGTAAAAACTGTGTCTGATGAGGGTTTCAGAATGTATCTTTATTCATTGTTACAGAACAAAAAAGAACACTTATTTGTGTAGTATGTTAGAAATCTTGATCATGATCTACCTTGGTTTAGTTTTCCCACTAATGCTGTGACAGACCCAGCATGAAGTTCCATGAATCTTATTTAAAATGTTTAACAAAACTGCTACTTGATACAAACTTTATTATTTTATACTCTGTAATTTCTCTCCTTCTTCTCTGAACAATAAGGAGCTTTGGTGGTGCAGTGGTTAAAGCATTTGGCTGCCAAAAGTTTGGCAGTTCAAACCCACAAGCCACTCTGTGGGGGAAAGATGAGGCAGTCTGCTTCCATAAAGATTTACAGCCTTGGAAACCCTATGGGTCACAATGAGTCACAATGAGTTGGAATTCGCTTGACAGCAGTGGGTTTTGGGTTTTCTCTGAATTTTAAAAATTAGCATAGTCTATTGACATATAATAAATATGTATATGCATAAATATATATGTATATATATATTCTGATTCTCTGATGCTTTACTTGTGAGTAGGGAAAATGTTAATATAGAAGATATGAGTACAAGAAATAAATATAATATTTTACTGTTGATAAACATATTAATATTTGATATTGTAAGCCCTACTCCTACCCCATAGCATGACTCATTCCTCTTCTCCTGTTGTATTTTTTCTTTTTCTTTCTACAATTATTACCTAAAGTATGATATGACTGACTTACTTGATTATATTTGTCTCCCTTCACTGGAATATAAACTTCATGAAGGCAGGAAGCTTTGCTTTTCTCACTATTGTCTCCCCAGCACCTAGACTGCTACCTCTCACATAGGTGTTCAATAACTATTTGTGGGATGAATAAATAGTCCTAATAAAGGATAGTGCAAACATTGAATACAATTGTTATTCTGTATTTCTTTGATTTCTCCCATTAAGTCAATGAAAACCCAGTAATCTTTGTTTAGTGATCACTCTAGGGAATATTGCTAAAGATGTTGGTTAACTATTAATTACCTCATACACAATAGGAAGTATCCATCTCTGGAGAATGTATTAAGTCCTGTATAAGATGTTGTACAAGAAGCATTGCTTTTCCTATATTCAACATTTGGGTATTTACTAGACATCTGAAAAAGGCAGGCAAATTTTGGGAAATGCAGTGACTGCTTCTACAACATAATAATGATCACAGGTTCACATTCTCTTTCTCTCTTGCACACACACATGAAGAATGTGGGGGAAAAATTGTTACAGGGACTGATAAAAATGTATCAGTGAAAAAAAGGAAAGGGCTAGAATCAAAAGTCCTCAATTTTAGTTCTAGTTCTGCTAGGAGCCAGCCAAGTGATTTTGGCCAGTTAATTTCTATTTGAAGATCCTGTTTTATCATCTGTGTAAGAACATTTAAAAATTTTTCATTACAAATGGAAGAAAGAAAGAATGAAAGTAAGAACAAAATTATTTATGTAAATGACTACAATAGCCTTTCAGTTTTTGATGGATTATAAAATCTCTGATTTCTTCATTATTTTATTATTTTTCATTCTTTGTACCCACAGCATTATTATTATTTGAAAGCAATAGAGTTTAATGTCTGGTCCCCCAACTAAGAGCAATGCCTTTGGTGAGGAGCTATGTTGCTTATTTAATTAATCAGGAAATTTCAAAATAGTTTACACCATCAATCTCTTTGACATCATATATAACAGCTTATTTCATTTTGCCTTTGGAATAATTCCAGATCTCAAGATCGAGATACCTTTGGGCAAAGCTCATCCCAACACCTGTTTTGTTATCAAACCTGCTGGATACAGGTTGTTTACCAGAAACAAGCTGGTGTGGAGAATTTCATTAATGAGTCTCTGTATCTTTAATCACCCCAAACCCTCCCACAACTTTTTCAAAGAGCTTTATGCTTATTTGCTAAAGACAAACCAATATAGCAGCTCTCCTGTTGTTGTGGTACAAGAAAGACCTTTCCCCAGGTTATCTGAATCTCCTCTATGCTGGTTACTCTGAAAATTGATCCTGGCTATTCTGCTTATGCCATGGTTTTATGGTCAGAATTTAAAATGAGCTGGTGAGGATTAGGACAACTTAAGCCAATTTAAATTTTATATTTTTAATTAGTCAAGACAAACAAGATAATTATATTATTCTCATTTTAAAATTTAAGTAATCAAGGCAGCACAACTGTCAAGGTTACCTGTGGTAAGACCAAGATTACAACACAAGAGTTATTGGCACATTATTTGTTTCTAATTTTATTAAAGGTCATTTTTCACTAAGATAGATCCTACACACTCAAACAAAAAACATGAGAGATTGAAAATCAAACAATATGGATTTTACCACTAATTTAATATAATACCACAGGTAGTTATCCAAGCTGTGACTATATTCATTCAATATTAGTTTATTTAATAAACAATTAAATTCCCACATACATATATGAAGAAGGGAGAAAGCAGTTCCAAGACAACAAACTGACAAACAGTGTGTATAAACCACATGTATAAGTGCTAAGACAATAGAAGGAATTGATCTTATGGGGCTGTGCTAGGCTGACTGGTTTTGCTTAATTGACATCTGGCTCTTTCATTCAAACTGATTCTGACATTAATTTATCAACTTATGAGTAAGCTTTAGATTTGTGAAAACACAACTTCAAACTCTTTTGGATTATGAATTTTCTTATTTTTAAACTAAGAAAATTAATACCCTCCTCTAATGATTAAAATGAAAAATCATTTAGTTTTTCTCAAGTGCTTTGAGATTCTCTAAATTAGTGATTCTCATTATTTTCTAAATGAAGGACCCTTTCAGAATTTCATAAAAGACATAAAATCTTGCCCTACATCATAAAAAGTAAACACAATTTTTTAAAAAAATAAATTTCAGTGATTCATGGGTCCCCCAAGTCCTATCCATGAATCCCAGGTAAAAAACCTGTACCCTAAACAAAAAGGCAACATCACTTTGGGAGAATATCCTCATTTGATCTGATAATCTTGATTCTAGTTCCGCAAGGTATAACTCATTTACTCCACAAACATTACTGAGCATCTAAATTAAAGATGGACTGACACATTAGCCACAACAACAGACTCAAACACACCCACAATTATGAAGATGTCACAGGACTGGTCAACATTTTGTTCTGTTAGACAAAAGGTCACCATGAGTTAGAGCTGACTTTATGGCAATTAACAAAAACAACAGCAATATGTGTCAGATATTTTTCCAGGCAATAGGGATATTTCATGGAACAGAATAGACTAATTTCTTGAACTCAGGGTCATGGCAGACAGATAATAAACAAAAGCAGTAAGTAAATTATATGTTAAGCCTGCAACTGATAAGTTGTGAAAGGTCTTGAGTGTGCTAGGAAATATGAAGGGAGGAAGGTTTCAATTTTATATATGGTAAGTAAGCCTCAGTGAGTATGTGACATTTAAACAAAGACTTGAAGGACATGAAGGAACAAGCATGTAGGTATCTGGAAAGAGTGTTCCAGACTGAGAAAATATAAGCGCAAAGATTTTGAGGCATAGTGCCTGGAGAGGAGGCAGGAGGGCGTGTGTGTGTGTGTGTGTGTGTGTGTGTGTGTGTGGTGTGGTGGGGGGCAGTGGAAGGTCACAAAGGCCTCAAATGCCTTGTAACAACTTTGTTTTCACTGATTATGATGGGAGGTCCCTGGAGAGTTTGGAGCAAAGAAGTGACATGACCTAATTTATGTTTGAAGAGGATCATTCTGTTTGTTGGGGTGGAAGACATGAGTGTAAAGTAGGGGCATCATTTAGAGGATGATTGCAGAGAGTCAGACAACCATGATCTGATTTGGAGAAGAGTGGGAGCTGGAGTGGTGAAAAGTGATCACACTCTGGATGTATTTTGAACCCATATGAAAGTATTGAAGTATTACATGTGGAGTATGGGGAAAAGGAGATGTCAAATATGCCTCCAAGGTTCTTTTTTTATTTTTTATTTTTTATTTTTTTAGGATTTGGGTGAAGATTTACAGAGTAAATTAACTTTTCATACAGCAGTTCACATATACTTTGTCTCATGTCATTGACCAAAATTTACAATGCAGCAGCTCCCCTCCCACTTCCTCCCCATAGTTACCTCCTCCCAGTGTCCATCCCTTCATACTCTTCTGCACCCTGAGCTATCTCCCTGTGCATAAGCAGCCCTTCCTTCTCCCATGATTGTTCTCTCCAGGGCGTGTGTCTACTTGAGGTAAATGTTTAACTCACATGCCTATACTTTGTCTCCAAGGTTCTTTTGACCTGAGTTGCCATTAACTATAATTTTAGGAGGGACAGACAGTGGGGGCTGTATGTGCACAGTGATGATACAGCATTGAAGCTTTACTGGAAAGATACAGTCAATTGTCCATTCTTCTTTGTGGGTTGATCTAAATGTCTTTACTTTTACTTATAGCTAGTATTTTTATCAGATAATTGGGCTTAATATTTTTACTCCTCCGTAGTTTGCAGTTGGATAGATCAGACTACCCCACAGAGACTTTTTCAACTATGCTGGGCTCTTCTGTGAGTTCACAGCCCAGTTTGGCCCTCCATTTCTTGTTTATAAAATTGTTCTTTCTTTCTTTCTTTTTTTTTTTTAATTGCTCAATAGTTTATTTGAAAAATGACCCAAAGTTTATGCTTCTTTTTAAAATTTCTGGTCTTGTTAAATTTTTAAAATTTTATTTATATTGTTGTTTTTGAGAATAAATACAGCAAAACATGCACCAATTCAACAGTTCCTACACATACAAGTCAGTGACACCGATTATAAAATTGTTCTTGATGTTTTACCCCCCTAACTGGACCTTAAATTAACTTCCCAAGTACAGCAGCTATCTCCAATCCCTCTTTCGTATCTCATGAAGTGAAGTGAATCTAGCATGGTGCTGGGTACCAGGCAAATAGAATTACTTAAAATATTCTTGGTTATTTTAAAAACTCTTCAGCGCTCTCTCTCACAGCCACTTCCTTTCTTTTCATTTTTACTCTTAACTCTGAAAATGGAACAGCTTGAGACATCAAAACCTTTTGCATTTTGATAAAGTTTGTAGAATCGGTGGAAAGGTAAACCACATGCAACATATTTCAGTCTGAATACAATTCCTGAGCTGGATATAAATAACTAAGGCCAACACTTGGGCAACTCAATGGATCTGAAATTTTGATTAATGCTACAACCACATTCTGATTATTTGTATCTTTGAGGGAGGATCAATGTTTAAAGATCTATCAAATCTGTTCTGTAGAATTTGAGTGTTTGATCTTTTTAGTGTTTCTTTTTAATTTTCTTACAAATGAAACATCAGGTTCATTATCAATTGATTAAATTGGCAGACACTCAAGTAAAGAACAAAATCATATATGGTTGCCTGAATTATTAAGATGTTAGTAACTTCATCATGTTGGCACTTTAGAGGGCTATTAAAGATTATAGTAAATGTTTCTAGCACTTTCAATGAAATGGCTTCTCCTCCCCGACCCCTCCCTGCCAAGTGTTCACCTTTTATGCTAGCTCTAAAGAAAGCTTCTTTCTTACTGCTCCACTTTATTGGAGCATCCCAATTCTGGACCCAGTAGACTTTATTTAATCTGTTGTATCTGACTAACGTTCTTTTCTGAGCAACTGGAACCTCCTGGTAATCAGGAGAGTTCTGAGGCTGAGAGCAATGATCCTGAAGGTTAGAAGCAAAACACTCGCAGAGAGAGGTGGTGGAGAACAGACAGACTGCCACTTCACATCATTTCTGGCTTAAACTAGAGGCTACTGGTCATTGTTCCTTTCACCGTCATTAAAACTGACCTATTTTGAATTCCGACAGTAGATCTCTCTGGCTCTTTGTTGCCTTTCTCCCTCATTATGGGCTCTAGCAGGAGTGTATTTCAGATTACCCTCCATTACAGATATCACATTTTGCTTAGTGTCTTCCTTCTGAGTGACCTTTCCCCTGTTGGAGCTTCTTTATTTCTAAAACTTGACCACTTCAGAGGAGAGGATGTGTGAGTTGGAAAGAAGGTAATGCATTTACTTTGTCTTTTCCTTCTTTCATTTTTTACCTATTTTTTTTCTTTTTTTTGCTTATATAGATTTGATAAGAGAAAGAATATTTCTCTAATTTGTGAGTCATCAGGGCCTTTATTCCCTACACTTTGCTCAATGCTCACTTTTAGTAATCTACCTTTTGCTAGCACATCCATCAGAGGAAAAGAGAATTAGAAAAATCCATTGCAGCCAATATTGTAGTGTACTAACTACTTACAGAAGACATTTTAGGAGGGGGTATGGAGATGATTAAATAAAATTAGATATCTTTATAAGGAAGAAATCTGGTATATAAAAACCCTAATATATAAGAACTTTATTATAAGATTTAAATAGATTCACATTCTTTTCTATTATCATTAATAACAGATTTTCTTTTAAAAATTGCATAAATAATTTAATGTATGAAGACTATTATCAACTAGACTGGAAAAGAAATCCTAGACTTCAAACTCCAGCGATACGCGATCATATGCTAACATTCTGATATTCCTATATTTTAACTGGAGAAAAAAGAATATTCATTGAGAGTGTTATAATATTACATGTAACTCCTTTTTCTGAGCACAAATTTAAGTGTCATTCCATTGCCAGTTCCATGTCCCCTATAACACCTTTCTGAAATTCCAGGTATCTTTCACAGTGTCTATGAATGTGGCTTCTTTATTATAGTTCCAAATCCACTTCTATTTTGTTTACCACACAATGCATTACTTAGTGCAACTCCATTCCCAAAAGTTAGAGAGTTCTTAAGGGCAGCAAGCATGTCTTAAACAACCTAATATAGGCCATTTGTTGTTATTGTTATCATTATTGTTATGAGTCTGCCCCTGCCTCATGGTGACCCCACGCACAATAGAACGAAACACTGCCCAGTCTTGTACCATCCCCATGATCTGTTGGGGTCTAGAACACTGTGATCCACAGCGTTTTCCTTAGCTAATTTTCAGAAGTAAATCACTAGTCTTTTCTTCCTAGTTCCTTTTAGTGCGGAAGCTCTGCTAAAACCTGCTCAGTGTCATAGCAATGCAAAAGTCTCCACTGACAAATGGAATTGAATCCAGATGTCCTGAATGAAAAGTAAGACTTCTACCATATAGCCACCGATGCTCTCAATATAGTCCATATTATTATAGAACCATATTAGTATAGGGAGCTCTGGTGGCATAGTGCCTAAGGCACTTCACTGCTAACCAGAAGGCTGACGGTTCAAACCCACTAGCCACTCCTCGGAAGGAAGGTTGGGCAATCTACTTTCGTAGTGATACCACCTCGGAAACCCAAGAAGGGGTTGCTATGAGTCGGGGCTGACTCAACAGCACATAATGACAACAACAACAACCTATTAGTATGGTTATTGTAACTCGTAGTCAGCTAAATGACTAATTTGTTATCAAGTAATACACATGTGCAAACTTTTTGGTATTGCGAAAGCATTCTTGTATCTGATCAGACTTACTAACTTTTTAACAACTAGTTGGATGAGGTATTACCTCATGTTAGATTTGGATTGCTCAGCAAATTAGGAACACTCATCCTGTTAACTAAGATTGCATGTGGCAAACATTTCCTACACCCTAGTTTGTTAGATAGTTGACACTCTAAGAAGAATGATGTGCTACTTATCTGTCAAGGTGAACTAGAATAAATCAAAAGGCCAACGTGTAGGGATAAATTTTTAGTCCACATAAAATAAAATCATAGAAAAAACTTTAAGAGACATTATAACTGAGTTTTGTACCTGTAACAATGTTAATTTTTGAAATCAATCTTGAAATAAAAGATAATAAAGACTCTTAGTTTTAATCACATATTCTATATCTCATCTAAAGTCAAGTTAGAAAAATAGTTAATATTTATCTTGGTCATTTCTTTGAAATCAGTCTCTTTCTCTATTTGTGGATTTTGGTCCACATGCACACATATCCAAGGCACATACACCTCTATCTTCTTGCTCTTACAAAAACACACCTTTATTTTCAAAGACAGAGTTACTTTTTATGAGTGTGAGGACAGAAGCAAAAGAGCAAAGGACCGCGACAATTCCATTTTCATAATAGAATTCTGTTGTTCTGGAATGATTTATTTTTGAATAAGAAAAAATGTAAGGAACTTGGAACACAGACAAAAGTACCTTCTCATCAAAGGTTGTCTATTGTTTCATGAATCACATGTGATGGATGAGATTTATGAATTAGAATCTGTGTCAAAAGATTTACAACACACTAAATTAGTTATGACATCTTCTCGTTGGTGCGCATAAACTTTCAACAAAATATCTATATCATCACCACAGAAGCATGGCCAGCCCAGTTCTTTCATTCCACTGCAGCACATGCAGACCCTGTCATTGTAGTTGATGAATTCTTGAAGGAATGGGCCTCAGATCAATTAAAATAAACACCCCAAGCTGATTTATCAAATCTTTTCTGAATGCTCTCAGAAAATGTCAAAAATCTGATCCATTGACAGAGAAAAGTCAGAGAATCGTGGCAGCCTATGGGATCACAAGACCTTTTCAAAACCATCATAAATCACCACAGAAAACAAATGGGGCACCATGTGATAAGATTTCTTCTGACAGCTTTGCCTCAACAAGACATATATGAGATAAATGGATACCTTCGTCTATACCCAATTGCCAGTTTACAAAGTTCCAAGTTGTCAAATTGTAAAATATACCAGTATAAAACTCTCTCCACGTAATACACCTTTTTTGGGTATACAAGAGTGGATTTAAAATAACATCCCTTTCAGTTCTATTTCATTGTTGCAAACTATGTAATATTTCTGATGGGGTGTGAGCTTTCAAAAAGAAATTTCATGCATGCATAAGAATGTGTGTATACACAAAGCTCCAGATTCACCTTTAGATACATCTTTGAAGTAGGGAAACTTTCTTCATTTTCCATTATTAAAAGAAAACTGTTTTATAGTGCTAAAGTGGATCTAATCAAGGTAATTTTTTTTTCATCATCTCAGTCTTATCTTATTTCATGTAGGTTAAGAACACATTCAGAGCCAAGCAATAACAGGCTACCCTGTACTTCTAATCTACTTCAGGATCAGATAAATGTTTTCATAACGAGTTTTTGCAAATATGACCAAAATCTGCCAGTGAACCACTTAATGCTCTCAATATTGTCCATATTCACTAGTCTATTTCTGGTTACCATCATCAGCTAAATGACTATCATGAATGTAACAGGCCTTGAATTGTATAGTAAATTCAATTATACTTTATAATGTATATATTCCTATATAGATTGTGAATTAAAAATCACCTACATAGTAGACATTTCATATGATATGTGGAACTGGTTGTCCTGATTGAAAGAGGCCAAAGAGGCTCTTTCCCAAAGTCAGTCTGAAACCTGAATCAAAAGAGCAACATCTATAAATTAAACTTGATTATGAACATTTTGGAAATCATGAAAAAAACAAAAAAAGGAGAAAAGGAAATTGTGCTTAGTCTTAGAGATTTCAGAGACTATCTTACTTTTCAAAGGGCAAGTAATACAATGGACTTGAGAACCAATTCGCTGTGCTGCTTCCACAACCTACAACATCCTCCTGCTTCTCTCCTACCATCTTTAAGGCCTCTCTCAAAACCTTCCTCTTCATAGAAACTTTCTTAACTCTGAAGGGTTGATTTGTTTGATTATTAATCCAAGTCATGCTACTGGAAAAGTAACCTTGCATTTCCAAGCCTTGCAACGTACTAGTTTCAAGGAACTCTGGTAAATTAACCAAGTTAAATAGTAGGAAAGTATCTCATTATGTTAAAACATCTGGGATAGGGTTCTAGAATAGGCTAGAATAGATATCCTGTAATATGTGCAGAACAAGACTTGGCCCTTCTCTGTTCAGGGTGGTTTAAAAAGAAAATACATTGTTAAAATTGTTATATTTAGTTTTGGGGCTTAATCAGTTGCATTTGTTCCACAAACATTGTGTGGTATGTCTCATGCACTGGACTAAATCCCAGAGTAACCATGCTCAATAGCTACCACTAAATAACAGAGTTTAAAACTGTGCAGTTTCTAATAGAGAGATGGTAGTACTTCCCTTTTCTTTAACTGCTCAGTACAAGCATACATTGGAGATATCATGGGTTTGGTTCCAGACCACTGCAATAAAGGAAATATTGCAATAAAGTGAGTCACACACATATTTTGGTTTCCCAGTACATATAAAAGTTATGCTTACATAATACTGTGTCTATTAAGTGTGCAACAGTACTATGAAAAAGTCTGAAATACAGTGAGAATTATCAAAATTTGACATGATGTGAACACATACTGTTGGAAAAATGGTGCCAATAGACTTGCTCAACGTAGGGCTGCCATGAACTTTCAATTTGTGAAAAAATGTAGTATCTGTGGAGGGCAATGAAGTGAAACACAATAAAACGAGGTTCACCTGTAATCTTTAGAACATTGCTAGGGAAATGAAGTGGCAATGACTTTTAAAGACCTTTCTTTACCAGTTAAGCCATCAAATAAAGGTATTTGCCTTTTAAGCAATATCCAAGAGTGAATGGATTGAATTGCGACCCCTAAAATATATGTTCTACCACTCGTCTGTCAGTTTGTCATACTGTGGTGACTTGCGTGTTGCTGTGAGGCTGGAGGCTATGCCACCAGTATTTTAAATACCAATAGGGTCACCCATGGTGGATAGCTTTCAGCAGGGCTTCCAGACTAAGACAGACTTAGAAAAAGGAAGGAGCCATCCACTAATCAAAGAACTGGCCAGTGAAAATCTTATGAATATCAGTGAAACACTGTCTGATATATTACTGGAAAACTTTAGGATTGTGAAGCTCGCACAGAACTGGGCAGCGTTTCATTCTGTTGTACACAGGGTCGCTATGAGTCAAAGCCGACTCAACAGCACCTAACAACAACAAACAACAACAAAATACATGTTGGAATCTTCACCCCTACAACTATGCAATCCTGTCTGCAAGCAAGTTTTCCTTTGCTATGTTAATGAGGTTCTACAGTGTGGGATGTGTCCTAATCCTAATCACCTATAAACTATAAAAAGGGCAGACTAGACACAGGAGCAAGATTACATGGGAAGATAGATGCCATGTGAAAACTGCCAAGGAACTGGAGAACTCCAGGGCTACGGAAGCTGAAAGAGACAAAGATCTTCCACTAGAGCTCACAGAAAAGACCCTCCCCTTGTAGGCAGTGCCCTGACTTCAGACTTCTATCCTCTTAAACTGTGAGAAACTAAATTTCTGTTCTTTAAAGCCACTCACGGTGGTGTTTCCCTTACAGCAGCACCACAAAACTAAGACATCTAATTTGATACCATACTTTATCTAATGATTTCATACATTTTAGTTTCACATACATGAGCTTCTATTCATTCATTTAGAATAACTCTCTGGTCATCACTGGTGACTCTAAAATGCCCATTCATTCTGAAAAATAGAAGGAATGCACATTATTTCTGAAGGGCACAAAGCAAATGCACCATGTTTATTTTGGGAACAGAAGAGGTATAACAAAGATTATAGGTGTTGCAAACTGTTCTGAAATCTATCCTAGCAAATACTTTAAGCTATGGGCAGCATCTCTGTGAGAATTTGGGTATGTGGACTCTTTCCGAAACGTCTCCGATCTTGGATTTTTCTCTCCCAAGGAGCAAGCAATGAGTTCACTTCATGGCGTTTGATTGCTCTTGTACCTTGCTAATTGCAAAATTCCAGCTAAAAATTAAAAGTACTAAAGTACTTTGTTATCAGTAAATGGAATACATTAATAAAGCTTGAATGTTTGGCCCTTTTCCAGACTGAAGAACTTGATCATGCTGGCTGCAATAGTGGCTTTGATTTTTTGTTTAGTGTAAAGGAAAATTACCCTATATAGCTTATAACTCCCCAAGGCTATCCCTAAAAGCCTTGCTCAAACTTCTAAGGTGCCTGGACTAGTATTTGAGCTTACAAAAGCTGTTGGCAAATCCCAGTGAAATTTTTTGACAGATTCATCTTTTAGCCTTTGGGAAAGTGAAGGTGCTGCAGGCAAGATATTTGATTAATGCCATGAAAAATAGTTTTGCTGGCACAGCTGGTATATTGGGAGAAAAATTCATCACTACCTCTAAAACTGCCATGTAATTTTCTACCCACAGTTCTTTTCCTCACTTGACAGAAGATTTGCACAGGACAAACTAGGCTGACAGAGGACAAGTCAGCCAGATGTTGAGGTATCTCTAAACATGACAGATCACTATGTTTTAGCTCAGATTAATTCGCTTATTACAGGTAGACCTAAATCACTGGTCATTGTCAAATCAGTTGTCACCACCTGCAAAGCTTGTCACATTTCTGAACAAAAATAGTTCCAGTTTTAGAGAGTTGCTTTAACCTCAGCTCCTGTGTGCTGAGAGTGATATTCCAACAAAAAGAACAGGACCTTCCTCCTCACCAAGGAGAACATGTTAAAATGTTCAGTTCTACCCTAGCAGATATTCAACCATTTGCTTTTTGTGAAGCCAGGAAAAACAGGGAAAGTGTGATGTCAGAGACCAACACCTGCCAAACTCAGAATTGCTTTGGACTTGTGATCTCACCTTCTTCCCTCATTCCCTCCCTTACCTTCCCATAGGTGTTACCATGATCCCAACATCAGCCCGTGGCCAAAGATAAACACACATTCATTCACCAATAAAGAAAATGTCAAGAACATCTTGTGGAATAAGCAGGTAGTATAACTGTTCCATAAGTTCACACAGAACACACAGCATCTGTTCTGTGAGGACTTGGTGGCTTCTACTAAATGCATTTACTCTTTCTGACTTAACTCCCAACAGACCAATTGTCCATCTTACAAAGTCAGGACCACAACTGACCCCAGAGTTGGCAGACTCAAGAAAAGTGTGAAGGAGTAAATAAGACATGGGGGAAAAAAAGCTAATCTCTTCATCTCAGGAGGCTGAGTTAAGGGATGGGAAACACTGGTAACAAAAAGCAGTGGAAAAATTGACACCAACTCTGCTTGTACTGTGGCTCCCTTGTGAAGGGAGAATGGGCCTTCTATTGGGCTCATCAGGAACCAGTGCTCTCAAGAACAAAATTCTATTTAAGAGTGCAATAAATCAAGGGAAAGAACCTCTATGAAAAAGCAACATTTCTGCCTCTCATATTTTTCTTCTAAAGACCACAATTTAGTCAATCAAACTAGGTTGGTATTTAGGATAGACACTGCATGGAAAATGTGTGGTTACTGGGATACTCAACATGTATCCTGGATTCATTTTGCTTGTTCAAGATCTAAATAAGGCACCTGATGCCCGTTTCCTAAGTAAGCTGATTTGTGCTACTTTTTCAACATTGCTCAAAAACTATAGCAAACAGTATTGTGGCATAAAAAATCTGATATCAACTGATAAGTAAAATTAAAATGAAAATCATCTTTTTGCACATATTTCTGTTCATGGTACCTCTATTTTCCTTGTTAATCACCAAGATTGACATATTGTGGTGACCTTCAGCTTCTCCTTTTCTCTTTCCTCTCTCAAAATCAAATCAGCAATCATGTCCTCAAGTACTCCTTCATAATCCCTTTCCAAGCCCATGTCCCCACTGCAATTCTGACCTTCCACCTCTACAAACACTACCATAAGAGCTTCTTAATCTTCCTGCTTTTCGTCTTGCTACTATAATCCCTTCTCTGTACCAAAGTCAAATTGAAGTTCTGTTAGTACTACGTAGTTTATGCCCTTTTTCATCTTAAAAACATTCAGCACCTTCCTGTTGCCTATTGGTTAAAGTTCAACTCCTTAGCCAGTAATTGAAAGCTCTCTAAAATCAGGTCCCAGTATATACTTGGCCATAGTGGATTATTTATTGTCCACGGTACTGCCCTTTGCCATCTCAGAACACATTTCATCTAATGGTTCTTCTACCTAGAATGACCTCTGTCCCAGATCTACTTATTGAAATCCTATTCATCCTTCAAGTCCCAGTCTTAATGCATCCTTGTCCACAAATTCTTCAATGCATCCATCTCTTCTGAACTTTCATGGTTCTTTTATTCCTACAACTCTCATCTCTTCTCACATTCCGCTTTGCACTTAATAATTTATACTAAATGGTAAACTCTTGAGGAATTTGGATGAAGAAATACTCACCTTTGAATTACTGTAACTTTTAACTGCAACAGTACTCAAAATATTTTGAATGATGGAATTAGAAAAAGGCTCATATGTTTTAAGTAAGCTAGGTTCTAAAAGCTTCTGTTCCTTTTCAATTTAAATTGAAATTTGGGGTTTGTGGGCTGAATAAGTAGATAATGACCTGAATTATTTGTTTCTATTTTGTTCTGACCTTCAAATAGTTGGTAAACTGGTAACTTTAAAACTGAAACTGCTAAGGTCTATAACCCCAGGTAGTTATAGTTTCTAAACCAGGCTGTATTCCTGCTTGAAATTAAGTATGGCTAAATGGCCTGCAGTGGCCTAACCTCTCACTGCTGCCATCCTTACCTCTCTAGTGTTTTTTTTTCTTCTCTCCATGTTGCCACTCAGGGTATTAACAGAAAATTCAGGGCCATGCTAAGGTTGTTCATCTCTACCCACCAACATACACAATTCTCCATAGTTATATCATGTCTATATAGCAATTACTTCTACAAATACTTTGGCACTCCTATGAGGTAGCAGGAACCAGGGCTTTAAACTGGTTCAGTCATGGCTGAAAAAGTGAAATGAGATTGACTAGAATTTGCAAAATGTGAATCCTTGCAATGATAATTGGAAGGGAGAAAATTGTAAGTTGAAGCCCTGGAATGTGAGTCTTGGAAGAGGCACAGTGGGCCTTTACAGGAGCCTGGTGTAGGACACTGGATTATTTCTAGGACTGCAGAGAGTGATTCACATTCAAAGTGGCACAACTGGCCACCATTGAGCAAGGCATTTTTGTTTTCAACTCTGCCAAGCAAGAGATTTTTGTCACTATGAATGTGTATATTGCCCTTATTTTCTAAGAGGGAGACTGAGTTTCTAGAAGGGTGTCAATCTGTAATTTTCTCCATTCTGGATATTGTTCCACATTTTGCAAGTTCCAGTCTGTCCTAGTTTCTCTTGGCCAGCCATGACTGAACTGGGAAGAAGTGGTTTGAAGGCCTGGTAGGAACTATACCCTAGCAACAGTTCTAACTTAGAGATGTTTAACAATTGCCTCTCAACTAAGTCATGAACAGTTTCTAGTGGTTGAAGAAGCAAGATATGACATGCATGATATGGGTCAGAATTCAGTAGATAAGTTCCTATTTTATAACCTTAGGTCTTCCAGGCTTTTCTTTTTTAGAGCTTACTATACTTTAGTTTTGTGATGGACATCATGAAGGTATCACAGATAATGAGATAGAATCTACTAGTTGATAACTATTATGGGTGAAAGTGCAAGTGTCTCACTTGAAAGAGTTTATAATCTTGCAGGTAGAGGTGATAAGACAATCATGCATGCAATAACCATATAAGGAAAAAGATAATATCATAATAAGCATACACAAAAACAGCATCAAGGGTCACAAGAAAGTCATGTAAGCCTTGAGCTCAAAGAAGGCATCATAAAGCTGGTAGATTTAATTTGAACTTGGAGGATGGATAAATTTTTGACAGACAAGGAGGTAAATAATGAATTACAGCACAAGAAGTTGGAAAGGCTTCATGGAGGGAACTGCAAAGAATGATCTGATAAATGAAAGAGATAAGGCTGGTCCACACAGATACCTAGCAAGTCTAACCCATGGGGCATGGAACATTTCACTGGGCACATAGGGAAGCTGTGGTTGAAGCACTGAACTTGTGGGAGGTGGAGCACTGGGAGACAGTATGAAACACGAATAGATTGTAGCACTGTTATGGATTGAATTGGGTCCTCTAAAAACAGTATGTTGTAGACCGAAAACCCTGGTACCTATGAACATGACCTTGTTTGGAAACAGGGTCTTTGAAGATGTTATCAGTTAACATCAGATCATACCAGAGTACAGTGAGCCCCAATTCAATCAGAATACTGCCCTTATGAAAGAGAAGAGATAATGACAGAGGAAAGACAGCATGTAACTATGGAGTTATGCTCTAACTGCAAACCAAGGAGCAAATGGGGCTACCAGAAGCTGGGAGAGGCAGGAAAGGATCTTCACCTAGAGCTTCCAAAAAGAGCAGGGCCTTGAGGATACCTAAACTCTGACCACCAGCTTCCAGTACCGTGAAACAATAGATTCCTGCTCTCAAAAGCCACCCATTTATGTTACTCTGTTATGGCAACCCTAGGAAATCTAATACAGGTACCAAGAAAGATAAAGAAAGAAAGGGTCCAAGTGTGGCTAGGGCATAGTCAACTGTCCATAAGAGAATGCATATCGGAGTCATGGAAAGATCAGTGGAGGCAGGGAAGAAGGTTGAACAAGCTCATTTCTTAGGACCTCAATCTTCTCAGCAACAAAGGAATAGGGAGAAGGATTACCTTGTGATCCTAGCATGTCTTTGCTCACAAGACCTTAGAGGATCTCTGTTTCTTATGGAGTCAAGTCCAGTTCCAGAGTCAAGCCTCTCCATAAGATGATCTCAGTCAATTACTTCTCTGAGAAACAGGATGTATAGGCTCAAGAGCCTACACCCTGGAGTCAGCCTGCCTGATTGGTACCAGGAGAATCCTGCCTGATTCTCCCACCTATGAGCTGTGTAGATTTAGACAAGTTACTTGACCTTTCTGCCATTTCATCCATATTTGGATCCCTACTGATTCAAACATAGTCCAAAAAAAAAAAAAAAGAAAAAAAAAATCACTGCTATCGAGTCAACTCTGACTCACAGCAACCCCTCCTTGGGCTTCTGAGGCTGTATCTCTATGGAAGTAGATTGCCCAGTCTTTCTTCCGAGGAGTGGCTGGAGTTAAAATATATGTTGAATTAAAATTTTGATTATGTTACATTATAGCATGATTACTACCAAAATTTTAAAATATGAAGAAAAAAAAAAACCCAGCCAACTCTAAGAAAAAGTTTTTGTAGGCTGATGGAGATTTCCATACCCCTTGTTTCTCTTGCATATAAGGTTTAAAAAAAAAAAAAGGAGGGAAGAGGAAAATGAACAAAACATGATACTTCTTTCTCCAGTGATTCTACTTTGGTAAAAGCTGAGATAGAGAGAAGTCTCTGACTTCTTATCTTGGGACACAAGTTTTATGGGATAAACAGAAGTATCCACATCATTTATTTTGAGGGGAGTAGGTAACTTAATCCTGGAAGGTACACATTCTAACTTGTGAATCCCTTTTCAAAAATATAAAGGCATCCCTTAAATAAGGAAACTAAAACCAAACCTGTTGCTGTCAAGCCAGTTCTGGCTCAGGGCAACCCAATATGTTTCAGAGTAGAATTGCACCCCATAGGGTTTTTAATACTGTGATCATTCAGAAGTAGATCAACAGGACTTTCTTTTGATGTGCCTCTAGGTAATTAAACCTGCCAACTTTTCAGTTATTGTTGTTGTTATGTGCTATTGAGTTGTTTCCAACTCATAGTAATTCCACGTATAACACAATGAAACACTGCCCCATCCTGCACCATCACCACAATCATTGCCATGCCTGAGCCCATTATTGCAGGCACTGTCTCAATTCATCTCATTGAGGCCCTTCTCATTTTTTGCTGATCATCTACTTCACCAAGCATGATATCCTTCTCCAGGGACTGGTCCCTTCAGGTAACAAGACCGAAGTGTGAGAGATGTAGTCTGTCCATTCTCACTTCTAAGAAACATTCCAGCTGTACTTCTTCCAAGGCAGATTTGCACAATTCAAATGCATCAATTCTTCTGCAATCTTCCTTATTCATTGTCCAGCTTTCACATACTTACGAGGCTATTGAAAATACCATGGTTTAGGTCAAGCATACCTTAGTTTTCAAAGTGACATCTTTGCTCTTTGACACTTTAAAGAGGTCTTTTATAGTAGATATGCCCAGTGCAATACATCATTTGATTTACTGAATGCTGCATTATGGGTGATGATTGTAGATCCAAGTAAAATGAAATCTTTGACTACTTGAATCTCTTCTCCATTTATCATAATATTGCTTACTGGTCCAGTTGTGAAGATTTTTGTTTTCTTCATGATGAGGTGTAATCCACATGGAAGACTGCAGTCTCTGATCTTCATCTTTGCTTCAAGTCTTCACTTTCAGCAAGCAAGGTTGTGTCACTTGCATATCACAGGTTATTAATGAGTCTTCCTCCAATCCTGGTGCGCATGCATCTTTATATAGTCCAGCTTCTTAGATTATTTACTGAGTATACAATATTAATAAGTGTGGTGAAAGGATACAACTGATGCACATCTTTCCTGATTTTAAGCTATGCACTATCCTCTTGTTCTGTCTGAATGACTACCTCGTGGTCTATATACAGTTTCCTTCTGAGCACAAATAAGTGATCTGGAAATCCCATTCTTTGTAATGTTACCCATAATTTGTTACGATCCACACAGTCAAATACCTCTGCATAGTCAATAAAACACAGGTAAAAATCTTTCTGGCATTCTTTGCCTTCAGCCAAGATCAAGATCTCTCATTCCATATCCTTTTCTGAACCCAGTTTGAATTTCTGGCAGTTCCTTATCTTCAGCAATCTCTTACTTGTGTGTGTTATTAATGATTCTGTTAGTAATTTCCACATTCCATTGGATCACCTTTCTTTGGAAGGGGCACAAATATGGATCTCTTCTAGTCAGCTGGCCAAGTAGCTGTCTTCCAAATTTCTTGGCATACATGAGTGAGTGCTTCCAGCACTGTGTCCACTTGTTGAAACATCTCATTTGGCATTGTCAATTGTGGAGCTTTGTTTTCCACCAATTCTTTCAGTGCAGCTTGGACTTCTTTCAATACCACTGGGTCTTGATCATATGCTATCTCCTGAAATTGTTGAACATCAACCAATTCATTTTGGTATTCCTTTCACCTTTTGATGCTTCCTGCATTATTCAATATTTTGCCCATGTTGTTGTTGTTGTTAAGTGCCATCCAGCTGGCTCCAACTCATAGTGACCCTAAGTACAACAGAATAAAACACAGCTTGGTCTTGTACCATCCTCACAATCCTGGCTGTACTTGAGCCCATCATTGCAGCCACTGTCTCAATCCATCTCATTGAGGGTCTTCCCCTTTTTCATTGACCCTCCATTTTATCAAGCATGATATCCTTTTCTAGGGAATGGTTACTTCTGACAACTTAACCAAAGTAGATGAGATGAAATCTGGCCATTCTTGCATCCAGGAGCATTCCAGCTGCACTTTTTCCAGGACAAATTTGTTTATTCTTGTGGCAGCTCATGGTTCTTTCAGTGTTCTTCGCCAACACCACAACTCAAAAGCATCAACTCTTCTTTGGTCTTCCTTATTATTTATTGTTTGGCTTTCACATGTATATGAGGTGATTGAAAATATCATGGCTTGGTTTAGGTACATCTTTGTCTTCAAAGTGACATCTTTGTTCTTCAACACTATAAAGAGGTCTTTTGCAACAGATTTGCCCAGGGCAATACGACATCTGATTTCTTGACTGCTGCTTCCATGGATGTTGACTGTGGATCCAATTAATATGAAATCCTTGACAACTGCAATATTTTCTCCATTTATCATGATGCTGTTTATTGGTATAGTTGTGAGGCTTTTCTAGCTCTTCCCCAGCCACATTTTGTTTGAGTGCCTTCTGACCTGGGGGCTCATCTTCTGGCACTATATTTACCCATAGAATCCTTCAATATTACAACTTACAGCTTGAATTTTTTCTTCAGGACTTTCAACTTGAGAAACACTGAGCATATACTTCCCTTGTTGTTGTTGTTGTTGTTGTTGTTATGCGCCGTCGAGTTGTACCCGACCCATAGCGACCCCTCCTTGGGTTTCTAAGGCAGTATCACTATGGAAGTAGATTGCCCCATCTTCCTTCCGAGGAGTGGCTGGTGGGTTTGAACTGCCAGCCTTCTGGTTAG
>NW_006921638.1:3912326-3917846 GCF_000298275.1 Orycteropus afer afer | reverse complement strand
AGTGCTGTAAATCTTTACGGAAGCAGATTGCCTCATCTTTCTGCCATGGAGCAGCTAGTGTATTTGGACTGCTAACTTTCTGGTCAGGAGTCCAATGCTTTAACCATAGTGCCACCAAAGCTCCTGCAATACCCAGAGATTCCTTAAGTATGCTACCATACTTTAAAGACCCTTGACCCTCTCACTCTGGACACACAAATGGCATACAAACCAAAGATCTTTTAAAATAAATATATTTATATTTCAGCTATTATATCTTTTAAAGCCAGATGAACTGAAATCTCTCTAGGGGGAATTTGATTAATAATAATAATAATAATAAATTATGTAATTACTTTGTAACTTTGCCATGGAACATCTGCTTGGAAATGGATGTAATTGGGGAGGGGAAACAATGTCTGTGCCAGCAGAGAGGAGACCAAACAGCAGGTTTCAGGAGTGGAGAAAGCAGAATGTGGACAGCCATAAAGAGGAGGCTCAGCAGGATGTGTTGAGCCACTTTTGAACACAAATGTGAGTGTAGAGAGAGAGATCAACTGAACAGTGGGGCATCACTGTTCTCCAGATTCACCAATAGGGTTTTTTTTTTTTTTTTCCTTCTTTTCATTCACCCCCGCAGGGGTCTTCTGACCAATCTCTACTTGCTCTCTCTCTCTCTCTCTCTCTGAAGGCCTCTGGAATTTTCAGAGCCAGCGGACATGTCAGAAGAGAGGAGCAGTACACTGGGGCAGAGTGTCTCTGGATGCAGGTACCCAAAGGACCCATTTGACATGTGGGGTTAGATTTTAGTGGCTCCACCAAAGCCTCTACGCCCAGCGGCATCCAGTCCCTTCCCTCCCAAGAGGCTGCAGGACCAGGCTGCCCAGTTTCACATTTCCGTCAGGGTAATTGAATTAATTTCACTCAATAATTCAAAATTAATTTTTTAAAGATATGATTTCATTTATTTTTAATTGATTTCATCTCTCTTAAAGCTTTTTTATGGATTACATTAAGCTAAGTGAACTAATTTAAATAAATTTTCACAAAAAGTAAAATAATCATCTCGTTTATCATTTTTTCTTGAAAAAGCAATACAAAGTGGCAAATTTTACTTGAACACTAAAACATTGATGATGAAGCAATCTTTATATGCAAAAAATTAGTCTTATTCATCTTTAACAGACAGAAATTTATTTTCATAGACACCTACTTCCAGATCATATGAATGAGTAGAAAATATGCACTCAAGAAAAATGAGTGATGTTGAATGTAAATACCAATTCCTTCCCAAGGCAGTACTACAGATAAAGTTAGCATTTCTGAGTGTTTATAAGTTCTGGATCAGAAGGAAGGTTGGGCAATCTACTTCTGTAGGGATACTGCCTCAGAAACCCAAGGAGGGGTCTGTCTGTATGAGTCGGGTCCAACTTGACGGCACATAACAACAACATAAGTTCTGGAGGTATGACCACATTTCTTATTCTACATTTAATTCCTCCAATCTAAAAGTGTCTCTGAGTCCTCCATCAAAGTAGCATCTTATCTTGCCTTTAATCATCTGTAGTTTCCTTCCTTGTGAAACATGTAAAATTCAGGTGCTGTAGGACACATGTCTAATCATAATAAGCAAACAAACAAAAAATAATAACCACAACATGGAATTGCCTGTTTGGTTCAAAGTATACTTAGTACATCAAGTAACAACCACTCCACTTTTTGTAGTACTGCTCCATCCTACCATTGTTGTTGTTGTCGTTATGTGCCATTGAGTCAGACCCGACTCATAGGGACCCCTCCTTGGATTTCCGAGGCAGTATCGCTATGGAAGTAGATTGTCCCCTCTTTCTTCCGAGGAGTGGTTGATGGGTTTGAACCGCCACCCTTCTGGTTAGCAGTCAAGTGCCTTAGGCATTATGCTACCAGAGCTCCCATCCTGCCATTAGTAGTTTGCAAAAACAGTTTCACATTTGTTATTTCATAATTATTTCATTTTTTAAACAACAATCTTGGAGTTGGAGGCAGCTATATTGCTGTGTTCTAAGGAAGGTCCAGTGACTTCTTTAGATTATTAGGATGCCATTTAGTTAAATGCACTATTGACTTAGGAAAGCATGAGTCCAATGTGTGACGTTGGATGGCTTGATTCATCTGTCACTTGTGATCAGAATCAGAAGACATACACAGCCTTTCATGTTAAGGGTTTCTTGCATAGTGTTCTTGCACAGTGTTGGATTAGGGAGCACAAAGGATGGGGGTAAAGACAGTAATCATCTGCTGGAAGAAAAATACAAGGTACTCCTGTAATCTGTTGCCTGGAATCCTTGGGTGTAATCTTTAGAAGCAGCCAGATTTAAACTGCTCACTAAAATTCTCAATTGCTTCCAACCATCTTTCCTTCATCATTGCTAATTAATGACCTAATATTTGCAGAACATGTTATTCAACTGCACAGTTGTTAACCCTGGTAATCAAATGATGCTAAGTATTTGGTGTTCAGATAGAAACATACCTAGAAGTTCAGTTTCGTGTTTCAGCAAGGTGTTGAAAAGTTATGGAAGTCGGAAATGATATTTCTTTCCAGCCACTTTGCGCTAGTGACTTTTATTCTGTTGCAATAAACATAAATAGTCAATGGTTTCATTTTAATTCTTGTTTTCAAATATTGGTGATAGAATTGTAGATTACTGTATAAGGGTACAGTTTTGGTTGGTTGTTTTCTGTTATTCAGGAGCATCTGTGAGTATTGATAAAGACCTTTCTTTTCACAAAATGAAGTTTCTGGCTGGTACAAATGGTTTTCACTTAGATACTAACCTAAAAGTTGGTGATTCAATCCCACCCATGAAAAAAAGGCCTGGAGATTAGCTTCAGTAAAGATTTCAGCCAAAGAAACCTACATGGAGAGGTTTTATTCTGTAACACATGGAGTCTCCATGAGTAGAAACTGACTTGACAGCAATGCTGTTGTTGTTAGGTGCCATCAAGTTGGCTCTGACTCACAGTGACCCTATGTACAACAAAACGAAACACTACCCAGTTCTGTGCCAGCTTCACAATCCTTGCTACACCTGAGCCCACTGTTGCAGCCACTGTGTCAATACATCTCCTTGAGGGTCTTCCCCTTTCTTGCTGACCCTCCACTTTACCAAGCATGATATCCTTCTCCAGAGAATGGTTCCTTCTGACAGCACGACCAAAGTAGAACAGTCTATTAAAGATAATTTTCCCAGCAAGCCAAATGGAATTATCTGTGACTTTACAGGGGTTGAATCTGGGGTATGTGTGGAAGCATACTTAGCTTTGTAAGCAGACATATGGTATCCTGGGAAGAAAAACTTGATCTGGCAGATGAAAGTAGTTTATGATACCATTTTCCTTTTAACTAATAAATTTATATTCTTAATCTTGAAGAGTCTTGAACTCATTTCTTTCTCTTCCAGGGTTTCCAGATTCATTTCAAATGTTGGTTTAGGAAAGCCCTTTACGACTTATGGCTAAAACAGGAAATGAAAAGCAAATGGCTGTCACTATCTTGGTAGTCAGAATACGATTTAAAGGTTATACAATAACTCTTGTGTTGAACTAAGGTCTTTATAATTTTTTTTTTTCCTCTGGGTAATACTACATTTGGTTAAGGAGATAAAGTAGATAAAGACTTAAATAAATAAATGAAAAAACTGAAACTTTACCTTGGAGCTGTGTATCAACTTGGCTGGACCACAATTCTGTGTGGTTTAAGCAATTGTGATGTAGGTTGCTCCAATGATGGGATCAGATGTATATGTTTTGAGCAGCCAAACTGTTCTAAAGGAGTTTCCCTAGGGGTGTGGCCTGCTTCCAGTATATTTATGGACATCCTGGGGAAAGAGATACTCTTCTGTGGATTGGGATTCTGTTGTGCTGCCTACAACAGTCAGTGAGCGAACAATCCACCATTCTGCCTGGAGATCCTGGATTCATCATTCATTGGAGTCAACAGCCAGTATACTGCCTGCCAACCTTGAGCTCATCAGCCCCTGCAGCTGTGTGAGTCAGGAAAAGCCTCCAGCTTGATGTTTGATCCAAGAACTTGGGACTTGCCAGCTTCTATAAGTGTGTGAGTTGTTTTCCTAAGATAAATTTCTCTCTCTCTCTAAATATATATAAGCTTTACGTGTTTTGTGTCTCTTGAGAACCCAGCCTAACACATTTGGTACTGAGAGTGGTTCTAGAGAGACAAGGACGGGCTTCCTAAACTGGTTCTCCAATTTGATTAATTGTAAAGGCACTAGTGACTCTGCCTCTGTTAGTAAAGAGGGCCCTGCTAATCCATGGCATGAGGTGGCAACATTAATATGCAAAATAGCACCACCAATAGATCAAGTACTCAGAGAGAAGTGAGGCTCTGGGTGATCACATATTTCATACTTTTCTGCAATTCTGTCAGCATGAGGAGTATAAGGAAGCTGGTTGGTTGGTCCTACTTATATTAGACAAAGTAGTGAAAGAGCAAGATGAGTTCAGAGCTGCTGAGCCACAGCTTAAGTGTCACATAAAAGACCTCAATGTTTCCAGTTGTGCTCTGAAAGAAAGTCTTATTTCTTCTAGTAACAGAGCTGATATTGCAGAAAACCAAACCCAGAGTCTTAATGTAAGGGTGACTGAATTACAATGCCAATTAAATTGCCAACCCAGAATGGTGTCTGAAGTTAAAGTGTGGTCATTTACTGGGAAAAAATGGGTCTGAAAGGATTACTGTAAAACCATCATCCCCTCCACCTCAGTTTGATGGGATTAACCCAACAGTTCCTGCTGGGTCATTGCCTGAGGCAGAGGCCATGGAAGACATTGTTGAATATTCTCAGGAACCGCCCCAACCACCCGTTGTTGCTGCTAGATCTATAGCTAAAGTTAAGTCCAAGCAAGCCCCCAAAAAGTGAAGTATAAAGTGTGACTGAGGAGGTAGTATGCTATACCCAAAATGACCTACTTGACTTTGCTAACATGTACAGACAGAAACCTGGAGAATATGTATGGGAATGGCTACTAAGGGTGTGGGATAATGATGCAAGAAATGTAACATTGGATCAGTCTGAGTTTATTGATTTAGGCCCACTCAGGACAGATTCTTCATTCAATGTTTTAGCTCAAGAGGTTAGGAAAGGATCTAATAGTTCATTTGGTTGGCTTACTGAAGCATGGATTATGCAGTGGCCTACCTTAAGTCAAGCTGAAGTATCACACCTGCCTTGGTATAATGTAGAAGGTGGTATCCAGAGGCTTAAGGAAATTGGCCTGTTAGAATGGATTTATCAGATTAGACCCCTAGAGCCAGAAATGGAGAGTCCAAAAGACATGCTTTTCACCAGTATGGTGAAGAATAAATTTGTGAAGACTGCTAGGATTGCTATTTTATGTAAGCAGGATTTGACAGTAGGAATTGCCCTAATTGAACTAAGACCCTTAACTACAATGGGGCTGATTGGACCCCATGGTAGTAGGGGCCAAGTGGCAGCAGTTAATTGACAAAGGCCAGGAGGATGCGGTTACTATAATGGA
>NW_006921638.1:3906038-3912040 GCF_000298275.1 Orycteropus afer afer | reverse complement strand
TTGAACCGCCAGCCTTCTGGTTAGCAGTCAAGTGCTTTTAGCCACTTTGCTACCAGAGCTCCTAGTAGTGAAATACATGGCAAACCCCCTAAGTATTTACTTGATCTCTAAAGACAGAAAAATTCTCAGTCATATGAACACCGTCCTAGATTGAATCGCCAGAATATAGAGTCATGGCCTCTCAATCAATTCCCAGACTTGAGTCAGTTAAGAGACCCACAACCCCTTGAATGAAGGGGAGGCTGGGCCCCTCTGAGGAGGGACCCCACTATATTGCCAAAAATTTATAATGTCAATCTTTCTCCCAGCCTTCCCCAAAGGGAACTGAGGCCTTTTATGAGAGTGACTGTTCAATGCAGAAAAGGAAATAATCAGACTTTTTGGTGATTACTGGACATAGGCTCTGAACTGACACTAATTCCAGGAGACCCAAAGCATCATTGTGGCCCTCCAGTCAGAGTGGGGGCATATGGAGGTCCAGTTATTGATGGAGTCTTAGTTAATGTGCATCTCACAGTGCATCCAGTGGGTCCCTGAACCCATCCTGTAGTGATTTCCCCAGTTCCAGAATGCATAATTGGAATAGATATACTGAGCAATTGGCAGAATTCCCACATTGGGTCCCTGACATGTGGAGTAAGGGCTATTATGGTAGGAAAAGCCAAATGGAAGTCATTAGAACTGCCTCTACCTACATAAATAGTAAACAAAAAGCAATACCACATCCCTGGAAGGGTTGCAGAGATTACTGCCACCAAGGACTTGAAGGATGCAGGGGTGGTGATTCCCACCACATCCCCATTTAATTTGACTATTTGGCCTGTGCAAAAAACAGATGGATCTTGGAGAATGACAGTAGATTATTGTAAACTTAATCAGGTGGTGACTCCAATTGCAGCTGCTGTTCCTGATGTGGTTTCATTGCTTAAGCAAATTAGTACATCTCCTGGTACTTGATATTAGCTGTTGATCTGGCCAATGCCTTTTTCTCAATACCAATTTCAAAGGACCCTCAGAATCAGCTGGCAAGGTCAACAGTATACTTTCACAGTGCTTCCTGAGGGGTATATCAACTCCCCACCACTATGCCATAATTTTTTTTATGGACTAATTTTAGTCCATAGGGATCTTGATCACCTTTCCCTTCTACAAGACATCACACTGGTCCATAGTGCCTCATAAACCCAAGGGGAGGTCACTATGAGTAGGGTCCGACTCGATGGCACAGAACAACAACAACAACAACAACATGCTGATTGGACCTAGTAAGGAACAAATTTCAATGACTCTTTGGATTTTGGAGGCAACATATCCCTCATTTGGGTGTGTTGCTGCAGACTATTTATCAAGTGACTCGGAAAGCTGCTAGTTTTGAGTGGGGCCCAGAACAATAGAAGGCTCTGCAACAGGTTCAGGCTGCCGTGCAGGCTGCTTTGCCACTTGGGCCATATGATCCAGCTGATCCAAGGGTGCTTGAAGTGTCTGTAGTAGATAGAGATGCTGTTTGGAGTCTTTGACAAGTCCCTATTAGTGAATCACAACACAGACCCTTGGGATTTTGGAGCAAAGCTCTGCCATCCTCTGCAGATAACTACGCTCTTTTTGAGAAACAGCTATTGGATTGTTACTGGGCTTTAGTAGCGGCTGAATGCCCAACCATGGGCCATCAAGTCACCATGAGGCCTGAGCTGCCCATCATGAACTGGGTGTTGTCTGACCCATAGAGTCATAAAGTTGGGTGTGCACAGCAGCACTCCATTGTTAAATGGAAGTGATATATCAGAGACTGGGCTTGAGCAGGACCTGAAGGCACAAGTAAAATGTATGAGGAAGTGGCCCAAATGCCTATGGTCTCCACTCCAGTCACATTACCTTCCCTGTCCCACTCTGCACCTATGACCTCATGGGGAGTTCCTTATGATCAGTTGACCGAGGAAGAGAAAACTTGTGCCTCATTTACAGATGGTTCTGTGCGATATGCAGATGGTTCTATGCAATATGCAGGCACCACTCGAAAGCAGACAGCAGTGGCACTGCAGCCCCTTTCTGGGACTTCCTTGAAGGATAGTAGTGAAGGGAAGTCCTCTCAATGGGCAGAATTTTGAGCTGTCCATATGGCTGTTCACCTTGCATGGAATAAGAAATGGCCAGATGTACAACTCTATACGGATTCATGGGCTGTGGCTAATGGCTTGGCTGGATGGTATGGGACTTGGAAGGACCATGATTGGAAAATTGGTGACATGGATGTATGGGGAAGAGGTATGTGGATAGATTTCTCCAAATGGGCCAAAGGAGTAAGGATATTTGTGTCTCATGTGAATGCCCACCAAGAGATGACCTTGGCAAAGGAGAACTTTAACAATCAGGTAGATAGGATGACATGTTCAGTGGAAACCACAGCCATTCTTTTTCCCCCAGCTACTCCTGTCATTGCTCAATGGGCTCATGAACAAAGTGACCATGATGGCAGGGACGGAGATTATGCATGGGCTCAGCAACATGGACTTCCACTTACCAAGGCTGATTTGGCTACCGCCACTGCTGAGTGCCCAATCTTCCAGCAGCAGAGACCAACACTGAGTGCGCTATATGGAACCATTCCTTGGGGTGATCAGCCAGCAACCTGGTGCCAGGTTGATTATGTAGGACCACTTCCATCATGGAAAGGACAGCGTTTTGTTCATACTGGAATAGATACTTATTCTGGATATGGATTTGCCTACCCTGCATGCAATGCTTCTGCCAAAACTACCATCCATGGACTTACAAAATGCCTTATCTACTGTCATGGTATCCCACATGGCATTGCTTCAGATCAAGGGACTCACTTCACAGCAAATGAAGTGAGGCAATGAGCCTAGGCTCATGGAATTCACTGGTTTTACCATGCTCCCCATTATCCTGAAGCAGCTGGCTTGATAGAATGATGGAATGACGTACTGAAAACAGAATTATGGTGCCAGCTAGGTGGCAATACCTTGAAGGGTTGGGGCAATGTTCTCCAGGAGGCTGTATATGCTCTAAACCAGCATCTAATATATGGTGCTGTTTCTCCAATAGCCAGGATTCATAGGTCCTGGAACTAAGGGGTGAAAACAGGAGTGGTACCACTCACTATTACCCCTAGTGACCCATTCAAAAAATTTTTGCTTCCTGTCCCTGCTATCCTATGCTCTGTGGGTCTGGAGATCTTTCCCAAAGGGAGGAACACTCCCACCTGGAGACACAATACTGATTGCACTGAACTGGAAATTAAGAATGCCACCCGGCCATTTTGGCTTTCTCATGCCTCTGGATCAACAGACAAAGAAGGGAATTAATGTATATCTAGTGTGATAGATCCTGATTACCAAGGGAAAACTGGATTGACATTACATAATGGAGGTAAAGAAGAATATGTCTGGAATACAGGAGATTCTTTAGGATGTCTCTTAGTACTACCATGCCCTGTGATTAAAGTCAATGGAAGATTACAGCAATCCAATTCTGATATGACCACTAATGGCCCAACCCTTCAGGAATGAAGGTTTGGGTCATAACCCCACCACCACACACACACACTAGGCAAAGAACCACGACCAGTTGAGGTGCTTGCTGAGGGCAAGGGAAATACAGAATGGGTGATGGAAGAAGGTAGTTCTGAATATCAGCTATGACCATGTGACCAGCTATAGAAACGAGGACTGTTATTGTTATATTTCTTCATTGTATATGTGGATCAAATATTTTTTGTTTCCTTCTGTTATGAACTGTGAAATGTAAGTAAGGTTAATGCATTTCGGTTATATGCGTGTTAACGTATCATGTTAGGCACAAATATGACTTTATAACTGTCCTTAGAGATTATATATGTTTAAGAAGGTGTGTACAACTGCCAAGTGACAAGGGGTGGACTGTCATAGTTGGAGCTGTGTGTCAACTTGACTGGACCACAATTCTGTGTGGTTTAAGCAATTTTGATGTGGGTTGTTGCAATGATGGGATTAGATGTATATGTTTTGAGCAGCCAATCTGTTCAAAAGGATTTTCACTAGGGGTGTGGCCTGCTTCCGGTATATTTATGGACATCCTGGGAAAAGAAACACTCTTTTGTGGATCGGGATTCTGTTGTGCTGCCTACAACAGTCAGTGAGCAAACAATCCACCATTCTGTCTGGAGATCTTGGATTCACCATTCATTGGAGTCAACAGCCAGTATACTGCCTGCCAACCTTGAGCTCCTCAGCCCCTGCAGCTGTGTGAGTTGGGAAAAGCCTCCAGCTTGACATTTGATCCAAGAACTTGGGACTTGCCAGCTTCTATTAGTATGTGAGCCATTATCCTAAGATAATTTTTTTTTTCTCTCTTTCTCTATATAAGCTTTATGGGTTTTGCTTCTCTTGAGAACACAGCCTAACACACCTCCCAACCATGGTTTCCACACCTGAGACTAAGACATCTGGGGGATAATGCTTGCAAACTCCTGATCAGGCCAGACAGCCAGAGACTCGGTGCAGTGGAATGGGAGGAACAGTGTGTAATGAGGCATCAGCGCCCAGTGAAGAAAGGGAAAAGATGAAAAAGAATAAGAATTAGCCGTTGGTTCTGTGGAACACAGGAGACCCACAAAGGCTAATTTCATATGGCTGGAAATCTTACATCTTAGGGATGAACTTGCTTCTTGACACACTCCTAACTCCCATTAATGTTAATGCTGCCAAGCCCACTGAGAAGAGAATATAGCTCCTTAGTTTGCTTTAATCAATTCGTGTCTTTTTTGTGTGTGGGAAAAAAATCTGGTTACCTTTATGAATTAAGACAGGAACCTATGATAATGTACAAATACATTATGGGCTGAAAAAGAAAAAGAGAATAAACAATGAGCCATAAGTTTTAACCAAACTATATAGAGGAGATGGCAGACGTGGAAAGCAGTAGCAAGCATCCTCAGTCAAAGTCTATCCAATAGTCTTTCATAATGATGAATTCAGAAAATTTGTAACATTTTTGTATTTGTTACCATTCCATCCCACCTTCCTGCTCCCCACGCCCCCATTATGTCAAAATACCATTAATGGCTCATGGCTGCCTGGTAAACACTTGTTCAATACTATTAGCAGTTCTTTATTTTTCTTTTTAATATTTCTTTCTTCAATTAATTGTGATTAGGGCAGCATGTCTTATGAAAAGGGAAACTAGTGCATAAATGGCTAAACTTTTTTTTTTAATGATCATAAAAATAATTCAAGTAGGGCAAGGAGGGTTAACTTCCAGTCATATCTGTGGTGAAATAAAATTAAACAGATATAAAATTCCAGAGGATGAACACTGCTAAAGATGAATAGAATTTCTAAAACATTCACACTGTTTCTCAGAAAGGCCTGGATTAATCCAGGGGATGGATGCTGTGGGATGCTTTGAGTGTAGATCTTGAATTTTTGCCCTAGTTCCATAATGTGCTCTGTGTCTCTGTGATTCTAGTTGAGGAGTTTGGGACAGTGGATGACCAAGTATAGGCATATTTTTGAAATTACCAAAGGGATGGAACATCTGTAGCAGAATTATTATCTTTTCAAAAGGCTCTCACCCACTGGGCTCACTAGAGCGTATTCTGAATGAACACAGGTGAAACCTGGAGCCTCATTACACTAGCATGCAATATTCTCTTTACTTCTGATTTGAGGGACACATTTTCCAATGATAGTTTTCTTAAACTTTGTTCTTCATTCTAAAGTGGAAGTTGATTATCTTTAATTCACTATAATTTTTATAAATGAAAAAAAATTCAAAGTTGGAAGGATAAATAACCATGAATTTGAGCATTTCACATCTTCATTTTAGAGAATTTTCCCTGTATTTGTATATAGGTAGTCCCTAACTTATAATTTGAATTATGACTAACTGCACTTACACCACACTGTGGTGGCATAGTGCCTAAGGCATTTGACTGCTAACCAGAAGGCTGGCAGTTCAAAACTACCAGCCACTCCTTGGAAGGAAGGTTGGGCAATCTACTTCCA
>NW_006921638.1:3899624-3905560 GCF_000298275.1 Orycteropus afer afer | reverse complement strand
GGGTTTGAACTGCCAGCCTTCTGGTTAGCAGTCAAGTGCCTTAGCCACTACGCTACCAGAGCTTTGGTTAGGTGCCTCCAAGTCTTCTCTGACTCTTAGTGACCCTGTGTACAACATAACAAAACACTGTCTGATTGTATGCCATCCTCACAATCCTTCCTATACCTGAACCCATCCTTGTAGTCACTGTGTCAATCCATCTTGTTAAGGGTTTTCCTCTTTTTTTTGCTGACCCTCCACTTTACCAAGCAAGGTAGCCTTATACTGGAATAAAATGTATGTGTGTGTTTATATTAAAAAAGAGAGAGAGATTCTGATATTAGTGAGGAGACTATGTAGTTGTCCTTTATCAGGATAAAGAAGTTCCATTTTCTTCCTACTTCACTGAGAATCATTATTGATTTTCTTAAATAACAATTTTTTGTTTTTTTAATCAATTTTCCTCTATTGTTTTCTATTTCTTTGATTTACACTTTGACCTTAACATTTCTTTGTGCTTGGTTTAGATTTAAGTTGTCTTTTCTAGAAAGCTAGCTGACATCATTAATTTGAAATCTTTATTAATTTTTAATATAGGTGGTTAACGCTATGAATTTCCCTTACTTGCTTTGTGGCAATCTGAAAATTTTGATACATTGTATTTTGATTTTTATTCCTTTCATAATACATTTGACTACTATTTGTCTGTCAGTTTGTTATACTGTGGTGACTAGCATGTTGCTGTGATGATGGAAGCTTTGCCACCAATATTTCAAATACCAGCAAGGTCACCCATGGTGGACAGGTTTCAGTGGGGCTTCCAGACTAAGACAGAGTAGGACGAAGAACATGACCAGGTCCACTTCTGAAAAAAATGGCCACTAAAAACCTTATAAACAGAAGTGAAATATTGTCTGACATAGTGCCAGAAGATGAGCCCCTCAGGTTGTCAGGCACTCAAAATACAGCTGGAGAAGATCTGCCTCCTCAAAGTAGAGTTGACCTTAATGGCTTGGATGGAATAAAGCTTTCAGAAATTCATTTGCTGACATGGTACAACCCAAAATGAGAAGAATCAGCTCCTAACATCCATTAATAATCAGAATGTAGAATATACAAAATGTGAATCTAGGAAAACTGGAAGTTGCAAAAAATGAAATGGAACACATAAAGATCTGTATCCTAGGCATTTGTGAGTGGAAATGGACTGGTATTGGACATTCTTTTGAATAGGACAACCATACTACTATGCCAGGGATGATAAATTGAAGAAGGATAGTGTCTGCTGCATTCATCATCAAAAAGAACAATTCAATATCTATCCTGAAGTACAATGCTGTTAGTGTTAAAATAATATCCATATACCTACAAGGAAGTAGGAGCTCTGGTGGCATACTGGGTAAGGTATTTGCCTGCCAAACAGAAGGCTGGTGGTTCAAACCATCAGCTGCTGCTCTGCAGGAACAAGATGAGGCAATCTATTTCTGTAAAGATTTACAGTTTTGGTAACCCAATGAGGTCACTGTGAGTTGAAATCAACTTGATGGCAGTGGGTTTTTTTTTTTCTTTTTAAATAAGGAAGACCAGTTAATATGACTATTATCCAAATTCACTCACCAAACACTAAAGCCAAAGATGAAAAAAAATGAAGATTTTTACCAACTTCCACAGTCTGAAATTGATCAAACATACAATCAAGATATATTGATAATTACTGATGACTGGAATATGAAAACTGGAAACAAAGAAGAAGCATCAGTAACTGCAAAATATGGCCTTGTTGACAGAAATGATAACAGAGATCTCATAATAGAATTTTGCAAGACCAAGGACTTATTCATTACAAATACCTTTTTAAAACAACGTAAGTGTGATTATACATGTGGACTTTACCAGATGGAATATACAGGAATCAGACCAACCATACCTGTGGAAAGAGACAATGGAGAAGCTCGATATTATCAGTCAGAACAAGGCCAGGGGCCAACTGTGGCACATGCCATCAATTGCTCCTCTGCAAGGAAGACGGGGCACTCTACTTCTGTAGTGATACTGCCTCGGAAACCCAAGGAGGGGTTGCTATAAGTCGGGTCCGACTCGACAGCACATAACAACAACAACAACAAGTTTAACTTGAAGCTAAAGAAAATTAAAACAAGTCCACAAGAGGCAAAATATAACTTGGGTATATCTCACTGAATTTAGAGACCATCTGAATAATAAGTTTGATGCACAGAACACCAATGAGCAGATAAGTTGTGAGAAGACATTATACATGAACAAAGCATAAGATCATTAAAAACAAAGAAAGAAAATACCAAAATGGATGTTAGAAGAGACTCTGAAACTTGCTGTTGTAAAAAGAGTAGCTAAAGCAAATGGAAGAAATCAAGTAAGATAGGTGAACAGAAGATATCAAAGGGCAACTTGAAGAAGACAAAGTAAAATACTATAATGAAACGTGCCAAGATCTGGAGTTAGAAAACCAAAAGGGAAGAACATGCTTAGCATTTCTCAAGCTGAAAGAACTGAAGAAAAAATTCAAGCCTCAAGTTGCAATACTGAAGGATTGTATGGGCAAAATATTCAATGATGCAGGAAGCATCAAAATAAGATGGACTAAATACATAAAGCAATGGTACCAAAAAGAATCAGTCAACATTCCACTGTTTCAGGAGGTAGCATATGATCAAGAACCACTGGTACTGAAGACAGAACTAAAAGTTGCACCGAAGGACTTGGCAATAAACAAGGCTCCAGGAATTGACACAATACCATTGAAAGGTTTTAACAAACAGATGCAGTGCTGGAGGTGCTCACTCGTTTATGCCAATAAAGACAGCTACTGTGGTAGTTAAATTTGTCTGTCAACTTGTCTGGGCCTGGTTGAGTGGCTGGGCAGCTAGTGGTAGTTATTCCCCATGATGAGACTGGCAACAACTCCATGGTGGGATCTACCACAAGCAGTTGAGTAGCTGCTGGGATGTGGTCTGCTTCCTGTATATAAGGAGAAGCCTTGGGGACAGTCTCTAACTTATGGCACACTTGGACCCTGCCAGGTCATTGTTAAGCAGCCTGATATGCTCTGCTGACTTTGGGACTTACAATGGACTTGAATTAGTGGCCTGCCATGTGGTTTGGTAACATCAGGACTGTACCATTTTATTTGTTGACCGTGGGCTTGTTAGCCTCATAGCCAGTAGCTGCCTGAGTGAAGAAAAGCCTCTAGCTTCAGTGGGCCAGGAGCAAGAGGCAGAGCTGAAGCCCAAGGTTAAGGGGTTTTCACCCAGCCCCTTGAGCCTGGCACTTTGAACTTGGACTTAAAACCTCCAAATTGTAAGAATAAACTCCTGTTTGTTAAGGCCATCCCATTTGTGGTACATTCCTGTCATAGCAGTACTAGGTAACCAGAACAGCTACCTTGCCCATTGACTGGAAAATACCCATTTTGTACCCATTCCAAAGAAAGATAATCCAACAAAATGTGGAAATCATTGAATAGTATCATTAATATCACATGCAAGTAATGCTGAAGATAATTCAAAAATGGTTTCAGCACTACATTTACAAGGAACTAACAGAAATTCAAGGTTTCAGAAGAGTATGTGGAAGGAGGGATATCATTGTTGATGCCAGATGGATGTTGATACAAAGAAAAGAACACCAAAAAGATGTTTACCTGTGTTTTATTGACGGCATATTATAATAAATTATGGATAACAATGTGAAGAATGGTAATTCAAGAACACTTAATTGTAGTGGGGGGAAAACTATACATAGACCAAGAGTCTGTCATTCAAACAAAACAAAAGGATACTGCAATGTTAAACCATCGGGAAAGGTGTACATCAGGACTGTATCCATTTACCATACTTATTCACTTCATGTAATGGGCAAATAATCCAAGAAGCTGAGCTACATGAAGAAGAATGAAGCAGCAGGATTGTAGGAAGATTTAACAGTGACCTGGGATATGCAGATTATACAACCTTGCTTACTAAAAGTAAAGAAGACATAACACATGTACTGACAAAGATCAAGGACTATAGCCTTCAGTATGGATATACCTCAACATAAAACAAAAATGCTCAGAACTTTACCAATAAGCAACATATGATAAATGTAGAAAATATTGAAATTATCAAGGATTTCATTTTACTTGGTTCCACAATCAATGCCCATGGAAGCAACAATCAAAAAAATCAAATGATGTAGTGGGCAAATCTGCCACAAAAGAACTCTTTAAAGTGTTAAAGAGTAAAGATGTCACTTTGAAGGCTAAGGTGCATCTATACAAGATATGGTAATTTCAGTATCCTGATATGATTGTGAGAGTTGGACAAAAAAAAGAAGACTGCAGAACTGATTCAATGGAATTGTGGTGTTGGCAAAGAATATTGAATATATAACGGTCTACTAGAAGAATTAAAAAATCTGCCTTGGAACAAGGACAGCGGGAATGCTCCTTAGAAGTGAGAATGGCCAGACTTTGTCTCTTGTTCTTTGATCATGTTAACAGAAGGACCAGTCCTTGGAAAAGGATGTTATACTTGGTAGAGGGTTTGGAAAATAGGGAAGACCGTCCACAAGGTGTATTGACACAGTGGCTACAATGATAGGCTCAAGCATGGCAGCAATTGTGAAAGATGGCACAGGACCAGGCAGTGTGTAGTTCTCTTGTACACAGGTTCACTGTGAGTCAGAACCAACTTGATGGCAACTAACAACAACAAACAATACAATCAAATACCCCATTTTTATTGTAGTTTGGGTGTAAGCTTATAGAGCAAGTTAGTTTTCTATTCAACAACAATTTATATACATTTTGGTTTGTGACATTAATTGCAATCATCCTAATGTAGCAGCTGACCTCTCCCTTATTGTATATTGCCTTTCCCTTCACTTAACTTAAACTGTATTTACTCTCTAGTTATTTTCCCTCCCTTAACCCCCCATCCCTAGAGATCATCAAAGAAATTTTCCTTCTGTGTGTAAACCTTTCTGTGATTTATATATATATATATAACAGAGGACTCATACAGTATTTGTCCTTTCATGGTTGACTTATTTTGCTCAGCGTAATGTCTTCCAGGTTTATCCACGTTATGAGGTATTTTATGGATTCTTGATTATGCTTTCAGTTTGCATAGTATTTCCTTGTGGGTATATACCATGGTTTGCTGATCCATTCATTTATTGATGGGCACTTCGGTTGTTGCTGTCTTTTTTCTATTGTGAACAATGATGTTATGAATGTGACTGTGCATAGTCTATTTGTACAAGGCCCTTATATCTCTAACATGTATACCTTGATAGCTATTGTAAATGGTATTGTTTTTCTGATTTGCTTTTCAGAGTTCTCTAGGTTTAGAGAAATCTGTCTGATTTTTGTATATTGATGTACCATCCCACTTTGCTGAATCCTTCTATTAGTTCCAGTTGCTTTTTTGTTGAATCTCTCTGATTTTCTGTGTATAGGATCATACCATCTGCAAATAGGGATAGTTTTACTTCTTTCTTACTAATTTGGATGACTTTTATTTCCTTTCCTTGCCGGATTATATGGTATTTCTATTTCCAATTTTTAAGGACATGCCATACCATTTCCCACAGTGGTTGCATCATTCTACAGTCCCACCAGCAGTATATGAGGGTCCCAACTTCTCCACACTCTTGCCAGCATTTGCTGTTTTCTGTTTTTTGAACTTTGCTATTGCAGTGTAGTAAATTACTTTGTGTGGCTTTTCTACCCATAAGTCTTTGTAAACTCCAAGGTGGAATTTGCTATGAGCAAAGAGGAGCTCCTAATTGCTGAAGGTGTCCACCTGGAGTATTTCTGTTGGGAGTGGCACAAAACAATGTTCTGGGAGGTGCCCACTCTCTCAGGTGCTTAGAGTTCTGATGCTATAATTGGCTAGTTTGACCACCCTGCGGGTTCTAAAGGAGACCTCCTGGAG
>NW_006921638.1:3895205-3899329 GCF_000298275.1 Orycteropus afer afer | reverse complement strand
TTATCGAACCCAGGAGAGAGGTGGTGGGTGCTTTGGGAGGAACGGTTGGTGAAAGGGCTGGAGGGAGGCAGCATGTTTGGCCTTGCAGTAATAGGCCTTGGGTTACTGCTGTCTTCCTCTTGTGAGATTAGAGGAGGTCAGAACATGTGGCCTCCTTGCCGTTTTTGCAGCTATCCTTGCTGGGATGAGATGATATTTAATTTATCTAATGGCTAATGATTGTAAGCATTTTTTCATGAGTTTATTGAATATCTTCTTTGGTGAATTGTCTATTCATATTCTCTGTCCATTTTTAAATGGATTTTTGTCTTTTTGTTGTTGAGGTGTTAAAGTTTTCAATAAATTTTCTTCTCAATTTTTAGTTTAGTTTTTCACTCTTTTGGAGAAGTCTTTTGATGTGCTTAAGTGTTTAACATTGAGGAGGTCCCATTCATGTAGTTTATCTTCTGCTGTTTGTGAATTTTAGGTTATGTTTGATAGTCTATCAGGGCTACTAAATTTGAGCCTATGTTTTCTGTGATAATCTCTACAGCTTTAGGTTTTATATTTAGGTCTTTGATCCATCTTGAGTTAATTTTTGTATGTGGAGTGATTTATGGATCTTGTTTCAATTTTCTGCAAATGGATATCCAGTTTTGTCAGCACCATTTGTTAAAGAATCTGTCTCTTCTGTATTTAATAGATTTCAGCCCTTTGTCAAAGACAAGCTGTCTACAGGTGCATGGATTTACTTCTAAGTTCTTAATTATGTTCCATTGGTCTATGTTTCTGTCTTTGTATCAGGTGGTTTTGAGTACCATGGCTGTACAGTAGGGCTTGAGATCAGGAAGTGTGAGGCCTCATACTTTGTTCTTCTTCTTCAGTAGTGCTTTCTTACCCAAGGTCTCTTTCCTTGTCATATAATATTGGTGATTAGTCTTTCCATCTCTTTAAAGAATGTTGATGCACTCTAGATCGATACTGCACTGTATCTTAATATACTTTGAGTAGTATTGACTTTCAAAATGTTAAGTCTTCCCATCCATGGACGTGGTATGTTCTTGCATTTATGTACATCTCTTGATTTTTCATAGTAGTGGTTTTTTTTTTTTTGTTTGTTTGTTTTTGCATAGGTCTTTCGTATCTCTGTTTAGGTTTATTGCTAACTTTTTAATCTTTTTGATAGCTGTTGTAAATGGTATTGTTTTTCTGATTTGCTTTTCAAAGCTCTCTGTTTAGAGAAAGCTGACTGATTTTTGTATATTGATGTTGTACCATCCCACTTTGCTGAATCCTTCTGTTAGTTCCAATTGCTTTCTTGTTGAGTTTCTGTGATTTGCTGTGTACAGGATCATACCATCTGCAAATAGGGATAGTTTTACTTCTTTCTTACTAATTTGGATGACTTTTATTTCCTTTCCTTGCCTTATTGATCTTGTTAGGATTTCCTATACAATATTGAATAAAAGTGGTGATAAAAGGCATCCTTGCCTGGCTCGCCTTTGCAAAGGGGATTGCTTTCAGTCTCTCACTTGAGAATAACGCTGGCCATTGGTTTTATGTATGTGCCCTTACTATCTATTTTGCTGAGGATTTTTTTTTTTTTTAAAATCAGGAATAGGTATTGGATTTTATCAAATGCCTTTTCTGCTTTGATTGATATGGCCATGTGTTTCTTTTTCATTGTTTTATTTATTAGGTGGATTATGTTGATTGTTTCATGTTGAGACACCCTTGCACAACTAGTATGAATCCCACCTGGTCACAATGTATTGTTTTTTTGATAAGATGCTGGATTCTATAGGTTAGGATTTTGTTGAGAATTTTTGCATCTATGTTCATGAGGGGCAGTGATCTATAATTTTCTTTCTTAGTGGTGTCTTTGCCTGGCTGTTGTATCAGGGTTTTGCTTGCTTCATAGAAGGTATTTAGGAGTACTCCAGCCTTTTCTATGTGCTAGACTAGTTTGAGTAGAACTGGTGTCAACATTCCTCTGAAAGTTTGGTAGAATTATCTAATGAAGCTCTCTGGGTCAAGAATTTTTGTTGGAGTTTTTTTTTTTTTTAAATGATCTGTTTAATTTCTTCTGTCATGTTGTTGTTATTTGCCGTTGAGTCGGCCCCAACTCATAGGTCCTTTCAAATTTTCTCTCAGTCTGTGTTAATGTGTTTCTAGAATTCTGTGTATTTCTAGGTTTTCAAACTTGTTGGAGTACAATTCTTCATATTATTCTATTACTATCTTTTTAAATTTTCAGTTGGTTCTATTGTGACGGTGCCCATTTCATTTCTTATTTCTGCATTTGCATCTACTCTTTCTTTTCCTTTTAAATTTGCCAGTGGTTTATCAATTCTTTCAGAGAACCAACTTCTAGGCTTGTTAATTCTTTCTACTGGTTTGCTCTTTTTTGTTTCATTTATTTCTGCTTGAATCATTATTATTTCCTTTTTTTTAATGGACTGTAGGTTCTTTTTTTGCTGCTCTTTTTCTAATTGTTGGAGTTGGGCTAAGATTTTGATTTTTCTTTTTTTTGATATGTGTTTCACTGCTATCAAGTAGCCTCTCAGCACTGCTTTGCTGCATTCTAAAGCTTATTGTTTATTGTGTTTTCATCCTCTTTTGTTTCTAGAAATGGTTTTATTTCTTTTTTACTTCTTATACTACTCAGTAGTTTTTAAGCAGGGTAATTTTCAGCTTCTATTTATTTGATTTTTTTCCTTGTTTTTCCTGTTACTGATTTCTAATTTTACTTCATACCATTTCAATGTTTTTATTGATGCTTACTTTGTGGCCTGACACATGGTCAACTTTGGAGAATGATCCATGTGTACTGGAAAAAAATGTGTATTGTGATTTTGTTAGGTGGACTGATCTTAATATACCTATGAGGTCAAGTTGGTTGACTGTGCTGGTTACATCTTCTGTCTTTACAGTTTCTTTTTGTTGTTCTGCCCTTCATCGAAAGTGGTATAGTAAGATCTCCAATTTTTATCGTGGACTTGTCTATATCTCTTTTCAACTCTGTTAATGTTTATGCATTTTGGGGGCTCTTTCATTGAGTGCATGGATGTTTAGTATTATTATGCCCTTTCGTTGGACCCCTTAAGCATTAAATTATGCCCTTCCACGTTTTGTTGCAGTGTCTTGTTCCAATGTCAAAACACTGATAGTTTTTAAAGTCTATTTTATCAGAAATTAATATTGTCACTCCTACTCTTTTTGTTTTCTGTTAGCTTGATTTTTTTCCAGCTTTTGATCTTTAGATTATTTTTATCTTTGTGTCCATGGTGTGTCTCTTGTAGGCAGCAGATTGATAAGTCACTTTTCCTTATAAATTTTACAACTCTTGTCTCTTGAGTAATGCATCTAATCCATTTATATAGTGTAATTATCAATAGGTATGAATTTACTGCTGACATATTGTTGCTGTCTTTTTTTTTTTTTTTTTTTCTTTTGGTACTGATGACTTCTTTGTTCTGTGCATTTTTCTATGTTCAGTTCATTTTTTTTTAATGGATTTTCCTTCATTGCTGTTGATTTTGTGTTTACTGAGTCTTTATGATTCTTTTTTATTTATCTATTTTTTAAAATACATATATTTACATATATTTTCTTTATTCCAATTTGGGTTAAAATTTACAGAGCAAATTCATTTTCCATATGATAGTTCACACACATTTTGTTTCATTTCTATATTGGTTAGAAGTTTTATTAATTTTTTTGTGGTAACCCTGTAATTTATTTTTATCTTCCCAAGTTTAAAACAGCCTGTTCTAATGATATCATCATGACTTCCTCACCATTTTGAAGTTCTGTAATTACACTATTTATTCTCTCTGCTTCCTTTGTAATTGTCATCACTTATAGATTGACACTTATGGTTCCCTATTTCAGTCTTGTAGATTCATTGTATTTTTGATAACTCTTTAGGTTGCTTTCTGGGTGATGCTGTCATGTGTCTTAATCTTAGGGTGTTGTCTGATGATGTTGGTTCTGTCTGAAGCACTCCTTTTAGCATTTGTTGTAAGGGTGGCCTAGTTTTTACAAATTCCCTTAATTTTTGTTTATCTGGAAATGTCATAATTTTGCCATCTTATTTGAGGGACAATTTTATTGGGTATGTAATTCTTTTTTTTTTTTTTTTT
>NW_006921638.1:3846701-3891840 GCF_000298275.1 Orycteropus afer afer | reverse complement strand
GCTATCATCACTTCTATTCAACATTGTACTGGAAGTCCTAGCCAGGGCCATAAGTCAAGAAAGGGAAATCAAAGTCATCGAATATATGTATTTAGTTTGTGTTGCCCTGACTATATTTTGCTTTGTTTTGATATATACAAGTGGGTGGGGCAGGTGTGTTACTCCAATTGCTAGTTTGTCAGCATTAGGATGTTCACCACCTGTCTCTCAACGGGGGGAGGTGGGAGTGTGGGCATGGGTCTATTTTTGCTGGTCTTGTAGGCAGCTTAGAGCAGGCTGGGTGAGTGTTGGTCACTTTCTGTCATTGATCTAGTGTTGCAGGACCAGGTGGTGTCACTCACCCAGTGGGTAGCGTAGCAGGTGGAAGCTAGTGGGGACATAGTCATTGCATCCCACTGGATAGGGCAAAAACAAAACAAAACATGCATACACAGAAATCAAAACAGAGAGGGAGAGGGAGAGGGAGAGGGGGAGGGGGAGGGGGAGGAGAAAAAAAGTGCAAAACAAGAAAAGCTGTGTGGTAGCAAGAGTGAACGCACACCTCCAAGTATGGAGTGGATGGTCCCTGATGCTTGATCCTCCAATTGCAGGAGTGTGCACCCCAGTCACTGGGGAAATGGCATGGTGTTGGGTGCATAGTCTGTGGGAGTATGTTCTTTGCTCAGTGGGGATGTGGCACAGCATTGGGTGCCACAAGCTACTTGGAAAGCAGAGTAGTGTGGAGGCTGGGGAGTGATGGCTGGAGAAAGGGCAGTGTGGGGGACAGCACTGGCTGCCAGGGGGGTGGGTGGGGCCACAACACTGGCCACCAAGGGGGTGAGAGTGAGAAGTGAGGAAAGCACCCTTCTCAATTCACCAGTTACTGGATTGGGTGTCAGAGCACTTCCGGAAAAATGCAGCCATTTTTTCTGGTTCCTGCCCCTATCCAACTCAAGCAAGACACTGCCTGAATTCCAGCATCTCCCCTCCATGTGGATTCCTAAGCCAAACCACCAGGGACTCCTACTTGTGATCTGTTCCATCCCTATTTACTGGCTCCCTCCTTGCTCTGTGGTTGACTGAGTTTCTGAAGTTCTTGCTCACTTTCTTTTTTTTTTCTTTAGATCTAGCTCAGGTTCTGCTCACCTTGCTTCACTTATACTGTGTCTATTTTGGGGGGGATCCTATGAAATTGCCCTGTTATGTTCCTCACCCATGCTGCCTACCATGTCCCAAAATGCTCATGCTGTGCCAGACTGGCCAGCAGGACACCTGCACTTCATACCACTCCTTGTTTGATGCTTTCATTCTGTTTCTTTTCCCAATTGGTGCTTGATCTAATTCTTCATCCTCTCATTTGATCCTCAGGCTTCCATTATTACCATTTGTATCTGTTTCACTTAGTTTCCTGGGTCTTTTCTGGAGAAGGATGGTGTGGAGTAGCTAACTAGGTCATCATGTTTGCACCCTCCTCCTGAAATTTCCTTTTTAATATCTCTTTTGACCCATTAGTTATTATAAAGTACATTATTTAATTTCCAAATATTTGAGGCTTTTCCAGAAGTCTTTCTGTTAATGACTTTTAATTTAATTTCCTTGTAGTCAGAGAACATATTTTATATGATTTGAATACTTTTGAATTTATTGAGAGGCAGAGTAAGGTGACAAAGTGAGTGGAGTCTCCCATTTACTTTCCTAGCAACTAATCCATAAATAACGAATAAAAACAAGCACAGATTGGCATTTCAGAATTCTAGATGGCAGCTGAGGTACTGGAGAGTTGAGGTGAGTTGTAAGTCAGGGAAAGGAGGACAGGGATAGCACAAAAGGGAGAACCTACCCATTAACATCAGGAGTGCTTGCTTATCACAGTCATTTTGGGACAGTAAAACCCCAAACAAAGGATGCAGACAAGGAGGCAATCTGAGGAATCTGTAGCCTGATGTTATTTAAGTTGGTGTAAAGTGGTCATTGGAATTTGTAGGCTGCACAACTGGAAAAGCATGATTAGGACTGTGGTGCTGCGAGAAAGTGGTATTACATCTCAGTGAGGTACAAGATGATGGGCACTACGACTGGGAGGACCAGTAAGGGCAGCAGGGTGAGGGAAACCCTTCAGACTGATGGATGTGTGACACAGAGGGAAATGGCCCACAGCAGGCAAACCTGTGAAGGGGCAATTGTGAGGGAAAGAGAGAATCCCCCACCTTCACCAAAGGAAAGTCAAGTTCTACTACATAGGTCAGCATCTACAATCAGCTAAAACTTCACCCCTCTGCATGCGTATTGAATCCCAGTGATCAAATGTCCAGAACTCCTGAGTCAGCACTGAAAAAAACTTAAGGATCAGAGTGTCTTCCAGTGGTTCTCAAGAGAAGACATAAAGTCAGCTGCTGCTGGTTCAATTCTGATTCATAGAGTGACACTGTGAGGCTGAGTGGAGTCCTAGGGCTGTGAACCTTTGAGGAAGTAGGTGACAGCATCTTTACCCATGGAGCATATGATGAGTAGGGACCTCAGCCTTTTGGCTGGCAACCAAGTGCTTGCCACCTGTGTCACTAGGGTGTTGTGGCGTAGTAAATTACATGATGTGGCTTTTCTAGCCCTAAATCTTTGTAAGCTCCATGGTGGAATTTGCCATGAGCAATGGAGTAGCTCCTGATTGTTAGTTATCCACCTGGGGTATATCTGTTGAGAGTGGCACAAAGCAATCTTCTGGGAAGTTCACTCTCTCTCAGATGTACAGAATTGTGATGTTGGATTGGTTAGTTTTGTCACTCTGCCAGGCTTAGAAGGAGCCCTCCTGGAGGCAGAAAGAATCTCTCACTGCCAGCTGGGAGACTCAAGAGACATGCATTGCTGAGAGGGAGATGCAAGAGACATGCACTGCTAAGAGACTGAGAGAAACACACTGCTGGGAGAGAGACATCGACAGACACGCACTGCTGGGAGAGGGACACTGACAGATTCACACTGCTGAGAGAGACTGAGAGAGACTATTGGCTGAGAGACGGCAGACTCAGAGAAACTGAGCATGTTCCTAAACTGAATTGTAGCCTGTTGCTTCCCTAATAAACCCCATAATCTGTGAGTTCTGTGTGGCCACTGCAGTGAATTACTGAACCCAGCAGAGAGGTGGTGGATGCTGTGGGAGGAAAGACTGGTGTCAAGGTTGGTGAAAGAGCTGGAGGGAGGTAGCACGTCTGGCCTTGCAGGAATAGTCCTTGGGCTACTGATGGTGATTCTGTCTTCCTCTTATGGGGTTAGAAGAGGTCAGAAGAGGTGGTCTCTCTGCCCCTTTGGCAGGTGTCCAGTTAGAAAATTAACCACAAAAGAAACAAGAATAAAAAATTTGAAATAAAAAACTAAAGATAACAAAATGGTCCAAATTCAATAAAATATTGTAAAACACACAAAATCACAAGACAACAAGGACTAGTCAAAAGCAAAACATGACAAGGAGGAAATTTCTCCTATGGAGGCCAGACCAATGCAAAGAATTTGTAATATTCAGAAAATGGTGCTAAGTATGTTTAAAGAAACCAAAAGAGACACAAAAAACAAACTAGTGAAGATCAGGTACCAATGGAGGAACAAAATGAAAGAGACTTAATGTGGAAACTGAAAACATCAAAAGAAAAAAAATACCAAAGAGAAATAATGGCACTGAAGAATAAAACTAATGAATTAGTAAAAGAAAGAAAAACACTCAATGATAGAGTCAAACGGAAGACAGAATGAACTACAAGAAAAAAGAAACTGAACTTATCAAATTTCAAGAGAAATAAAGGGACAAAGAAAAGCAAGCAAACCCAAAAGAAAATATAAGATTCAATTAAAAAAATCTCACATTAGAGTTACCGGAATCCCAGAGCACCATGACAATAATAAAGACATAGAAATGATTTTCTAAGAGATGATCAAAGAGCATTTCCAAGATCTGAACAGAGAACCAAGCCTGCAAATACCATATGCTACACGAACTTCAATTAAACGAAACAAAAATATCAACTCTATGTCATATCCTAAAAATGTCCTTGAAAATGACAGACAAGGAGAGAATTGTGAAAGCAGCAAGAGAAACACACAATATAACATGCTAAGAGACTTTCATAAGAATCAGTTCAGATTTCTCCCAGAAAGTCTAGAGGCCAGAAGACAATGGAGTGACATACATAAAATACTAAAAGAAAACAACTACCAACCAAAAATTCTTTACTCAGAAAAGCTGTCATTCAAAAATAAGGGAAAAATCAAGACAATTCCAAACAAATAGACACTCTGGGAATTTGCCACTACTAGACCCTCTCTGCAAATATTATTCAAGGGAGTACTCCAAATGGAAAGGCCAGAGCATTAAATAAATACTCATTTCTATGCATGGGAAAAGATAAGCAAAATGTAAGAGAGATCTGAAAAAAATGCAACAACATGGGCAATCATAAGTACCAAGTATATGATATTTTCAGGGAATAAGCTTAATAATTAAATCCCAGACAAAATATAACATCATTTGTAAGATATAAAAACAAAGTAAACTTATCACATAAAACCAAAAGAGAAGAAAGAAAAAAAATCACATGTAGGATATGTATTGACATTAATGGAGGTACATCAGCAGAAATGGGGGAGGGAGGAGCAAATCAGGAAAAGATTTATCATGTTGAGGTTTTATGTTAACTGTTGCTCATGTGTTAAATGTTGTTTCAATTATAAATTGTATAATGCAACATATGTGTTAACCACTAAAAAATTACCAAGAAGAAATGTTTAGAACAAAAGAAGGAAGTTAGCAAAAAAGGTGGTTAATCTCAAGAAAGCAGCCAGATACAAATAAAAATAAGAATAAAAAACCAAAGAAGATATGAAACACTCAAAACATACATAATAAAATAGTGAGGTAGACATTTTGTTTTCAGTAATAACCTTAAGTGTAAATGGTTTAAATGCTCCATACAAAAGGCAGAGAGTGGCAGAATGGATAAAAACAAAAACAAACAAAAAGCCAAATTCATGATCCATCCTTCTGCTGTCCAGAAGAAACATACATTAGTCATCAGGACACAAACAGACTGAAAATAAAAGGATGGAGAAAAATAGTCCACACATTCAGTAATCAAAGAAGAGCAGGGGTTGTCATACTGTTATCAGATAAAAGACTTTAAATCAAAATCTATTACAAGAGATAAAGAAAGATATTACATTATAATAAGAGTCAATCCAGCAAGAAGATATAACAATTATAAATATATATGCACCTAGTAGCAATCACCAAAATATGTGAAATAAATACTGACTAATATGAAAGGAGAAATAGACAACTCTACAATAGCAGTAGAGGACTTCAATACACCACTTTCAATTACAGACAGAATAGCTACAAAAGAAGATCACTAAGGACACTGAGGACTTAAATAAAACCGTAAGGCAACTGGATCTAACAGACATATTTAGAATACTCCACCTAGCATCAGAACAGTAATATTCTTCTCCAGCACATATGGATCATTTTCCAGAATAGATCATATGGTAGGACACATCTCAATAAATTTAAAAGGACTGAAATCATACAAAAAATCTTCTCTGACTATAATGGTATGAAGCTAGCAATGAACAACAGGAAAAATTATAGGGGAAAAAATACATGGAAACTAAGTAATACACTATTAAACTATTGAGTTATAAAAGAAATCTAAAAGGAAATTGAGAAATTCCTAGAATCAAATGAAAATGAAAGTACAACATATCAAAACTTTTGGGACACAGCAAAGCAGTATTCTGAGCCAAATCTATAGCAATAAATGCTTACATTAAAAAAGAAGAAAGATCCCACTGTAAAATACTCAAAAAAGGATCAAAATAGTACAGCATGGATAGAGTGGGAGAAAAATGTGGAACAAAACTCAAAATAATAAAAAAAGACTAGACTTACTGGTCTGACAGAGATGGTAAAACCCCTAAGACTATGGCCCCTAGACACCCTTCAGGCCTGGAATTGAACTCACTCCCGAGGTGTCCAGCCAAACAATAGACAGGTATATAAGGTGAACATTTACACCAGGCAGGTACACTCCTTAGAATAACAAAACAAGGGAGTCTAGAAGGGCAGTATTTGCACAGGGAGATAGTTTAGAGGGCAGGAATTCATAGGTATTCATAGGGAAAAGGTAATCACAAGCAGGAAATGGGAAGAGAGCTGTTACATTATAGGGATTGCAATCAATGTCATGAAACAAAATGTGTATGAACCACTGTATGGAAAATGAATTTCTCTGTAAACTTTCATTCAAATCACAATTTAAAAAGATAAAAGAAAGATCCAAAATCATTAACTTAAACCAACAACTTGAACAAAAGAAAAAGATGAGCAAAAGAAGCCAAATGCTACCAGAAAACAAGAAAATAATAATGATCAGGGCAGAAACAAACAAAAGAAAAAATACAAAAACAAGAGAAAGAATCAACAATACTTAAAGTTGGTTCTTTGAAAGAATCAATAAAATAGACAAACCACTGGCTAGACTGACAAAAGAGAGAAAGGGAAGAAAAAAGAAAGAAAGAAAGAAATAGCAAATAGCCAAACTAAGAAATGAAATTAGTATATTACAACTGATCCAACACAGATTAAAAAATGTAAAAGATCATAACTGACTACTACGAAAAACTATACTCCAACAAAATGAAACCCTAAATGAAATGGACAGATTCCTAGACACCCTATCTACTCAGACTAACACAAAGGAAGAGAAAATTCCCATTACAAAAGACGAGATAGATATCACCAAAAATTTGTCAGCAAAAAAAAAAAAAAAAAAGTCCAGGGCCAGGTGGCTACACACTGGAAAATTCTACCAAACATTCAGAGAGGAGTTCATACCATCTACTCAATCTCTTCAAAAACATACAAGGGGAACTAACACTACTACCAAACCCTTTCAGCATAACTTGACACCTAAACTAGGAAAGGGAGCTCTGGTAGCATAGTGCCTAAGGCACTTGACTGCTAACCAGAAGGCTGGTGGTTCAAACCCACCAGCCACTCCTCAGAAGGAAGATGGGGCAATCTACTTCCATAGTGACACTGCCTCAGAAACCCAAGGAGGGGTCGCTATGAGTTGGGTCTGACTTGACGGCACATAACAGCAACAACAACAAACTAGGAAAAGATATAAAAAAAGAAAATGGCAGACCAGTAACTCTTATGAAGAAAAATACAAAAATTTTCAGCAAATTTAGTCAATAGAATTCAGCAAACATATCCCCAAAAAATACACACTCTGATGTAGTAAATTACCTGGTATGGATTTTGAAGCCCTAAGTCTTGTAAACTCCAAGATGGAATTTGCTGTGAGCAACTGAGGATTTCCTGATTGTTAAAAGTTATCCACCTGGGGTATTTCTGTTGAGAGTGGCACAAAGCAATGTTCTGGGAAGTTTGTTCTCTCTCAGGTGCTTAGAATTCTGATGTTATGATTGGTTAGTTTGGCCACTCTGCCAGGCTCAAAAGGAGCCCTCCTAGAGGCAGAAGGAATGTCTCTGACTGTTGGCTGAGAAAGACTTGCTGCTGAAAGACACACACTGCTGAGAAAGAGACACTGAAAGACATGCATTGCTGGGAGAGAGACTGAGAGACTGTTGGCTGAGAGACGGTGGGCTGAGAGAGACTGAGCATTTTTCCTGAACTTGAATTGTAGCTTGGTGCTTCCCTAATAAACCCCATAATCTGCGAGTTCTGTGTGGCCACTGCAGCAAATTATCGAACCCAGCAGAGAGGTGGTGGGTGCTGCGGGAGGAACAGTTGGTGTCAGGGCTGGAGGGAGGTGGCGTGCCTGCCCTTGCAGGGATAGGCCTCAGACTACTGATGGTGATTCTGTCTTCCTCTTGTGGGGTTAGAGGAGGTCAGAAGATGCGGCCTCCCTGCCCCTTTAGCACACATTCATTAACAAGCAGGATTCATACCAGGGTTACAAGGGTAGTTCAACATATATATGTAAAAAAATAATATACCATAACTAAGTGAGATTCATACCAGGTACACAAGGACAGTTCAACATTAGAGAATCAATCAATGCAATGCACCACATAAACGTTGTTGTTGTTATTGTTATTGTTAGGTGCTGTCAAGTTGGTTCTGACACATGGAGATGCTATGAACAAACAGAACAAACCATTGCCCAGTCCTGCACCTCACAATTGTTGCTGTTTGAGCCCATCAGTGCAGCCACTGCCTCAATCCATCTCCTTGAGGGTCTTCCCTTTTTTCCTCTATCTTCCACTTTCCCTAGCATGATATCCTTCTCCAGAGACTGGTCCCTTTGCTTGTAAGAAACATTCCAGCTGTTCTCCTTCCAAGATAGATCATTGTTCTTTCTTTTGGAAGTCTACCATATTTTCAATATTCTACATCAACACCAAAATTCAATGCATTACTCTTCTGTAGTCTTCCTTATTCATCACCCAGTGTTCATATACATATGAGGCTACTGAAAATACCATGGTTTGGGTGAGGTATAACTTAGTCTTCAATGTGATATCTTTGATCTTTAATACTTCAAAGATGTCTTTTGCAGAAGATTTGCTCAGTGCAAAACGTTCGATTTCTTGACTGCTGCATCTATGGGCATTGTTTGTAGATCTAAGTAAAATGAAATACTTGACCACTTGAATCTTTTCTCCATTTAATAAAATGTTGTTATTGGTCCAGTTATAAGGATTTTTTTTATGTTAAGGCATAATTCATACTGAAAGATGGATCTTCATCAGTCTTTGATCTTTATCACTAAGTGCTTCAAACCGTCTTCACTTTCAGCAAGCCAAGTTGAGTCATCTGCATATTACAGGTTGTTAATGAGTCTTCCTCCAATACTGATGTGTCACTCTTCTTCATATAGTCCATTTTCTCAGACTTTTTTTTTTTTTGTATGTACTTAGCATACAGATTGAATAAGTATGGTGAAAGAATACAACTTTGATGCATCTTTTCCTGATTTTAAACCAAACCCTTCTCTTTGAAATACTGCCTCTTGGTCTATGTAAAGGTTCTTCCTGAGCACAATAAAGTGCTCTGGAATTCCCCTTCTATGCAATATTATCCATAACTTGTTATGATCCACACAGAATGCCTTTGCATAGTCAATAAAACTCAGGTAAACATAATTCTGGTATTCTCTGCTTTCAGCCAAGATCCACCTGACATCAGCAATTTCATGTCCTCTTCTGAAAACAACCAGAATTTCTGGTAGTTCCCTGTTGATGTACTGCTGCAACTACTTTTGAATTATTTTCAGCAAAATTTTACTTGTGTGTGATATTAATGATACTGTTCAATGATTTCCACATTCTATTGGATCACCTTTCTTTAGAATGGGCACAAATATAGGTATCTTTCAGTCAGTTGGCCAGGTAGCTGTCTTCCAAATTTCTTGGCAAAAATGGGTCAATGCTTCTAGTGCTTCATATGCTTGTTGGAACATTTCAGTGGGTATTCAGTCAGTCCTGGAGTCTTGTTGTTCACTGGTTCCTTCAATATAGCTTGGACTTCTTCATTCAATACCACTGGATCTTGACCATATGCTACTTCCTGAAATAGTTGAATGTTGACCGATTCATTTTGCTACAGTGACTCTATATTCTTCCCATCTTGTGATACTTTTTGCATTGTTCAATATTTTGCCCACAGAATCTTTCAATATTGCAACTCGACACTTGAATTTTTCTTCAGTACTCACAGCTTGAGAAATGCTAAGAATGTTCTTCCCCTTTAATTTTCCAACTCCAGGTCTTTGCACATTTTTTCCTAATACTTTTTCTTCTTGATACTTTTCTCCATTCACTTTAGCTGCTCTCTTTTCAAAAGCAAGTTTCAGAATCTCTTCTTATATCCATTTTAGTCTTTTCTTTCTTTCCTGTCTTTTTAATGACCTTCTGCATTTTTTTGTATGACATCCTTGATGTCCTCCCACAACACGTCTGGTCTTCAGTTACTGGTGTTCAATTTGTCAAATGTACTATTCAGATAGTCTCTAAATTCAGATGGGTTATTTTCAAGGTTGTATTTTGGCTCACATGGACTAGTTTTAATTTTCTTTGGCTTCAATTTAAACCTGCATAGGAGCAATCGATGGCATGTGCCACAGTCAGTCCCTGGCCTCATTCTGACTGATGATATTGAGTTTCTCCATCATCTTTTTGACAGATGTAGTCTATTTGATTCCTGTGTATTCCATCTGGTGATGTCCACATGTATACCATTTATATTGTTTTAAAAAGGTCATTGTCTTGAAAAATTCTATCATGTGATCTCTGACGTCATTCTGTCACCAATGCCATATTTTCCAACTACTGATGCTTCTGCATTGTTTCCAACTTTCACATGCCAATCGCTAGTAATTATCAATGCACCTTGACCACATGTTTGGTCAATTTCAGACTGCAGAAGTTGGTAAAAATCTTCAATTACTTCATCTTTGGCTTTAGTGATGAGTAAATTTGAATAATAGTCATATTAACTGGTCTTCCTTGTAGGTGTGTGGATATTATCCTATCATTGACAGCACTGAACTTCAGAGTGGATCTTGAAATGTTCTTTTTGATGATGAATGTGATGATATTTCTCTTCAATTTGTCATTCTTGGCATAGACCATATGATTTTCTTATTCAAAATGGACAATACCAGTCCATTTCAGCTCACTTATGCCTAGGATAATGATTTTTATCTATCAAATGTTCCATGTCAATTTTTACAACTTCCAGTTTTCCTCGACTCACATTTCATACATTCCACGTTCCAATTATTAATGGATGTTTGTAGCTGTTTCTTCTCATTTGCAGTTATGCCACATCAGCAAGTGAAGATCCCAAAAGCTTTATTCCACCCATGTCATTAAGGTCAGTTTTACTTTGAGGAGGCAGGTCTTACCCAGTAATATTGTGAGCGCCTTCTAACCTGGGATGCTCATCTTCCACCACTATTATTAAACAGTGTTTCACTGCTCTTCATAACATTTTCAACAGCCAATTTTTTCAGAACTGGACCACCATGTCCTTTTTTGTCATCTTAATCTGGAAGCTCCACTGAAACCTCTCTACCATGAGTGACCCTACTGGATTTGAAAAACACCAGTGGTAAAGCTTCCAGCATCACAGCAATATGCAAGCCAATGCAGTACAAGAAACTGACAGATGAATGGTAGCACTACATACATAAAACAAAGGAAAAGAACCATAGGATCTTATCAATTGATACATAAAAGACATTTGATAAAATTCAATACTGTGTCCTGATAAAAATTTTCAGCAAAATAGGAACAGAAGGGAAATTTTCCAACATGATTAAGGGCATATATGCAAACAGCCAACATTATATTCAGTGGTAAAAGGCTGAAAGTGTTCCCTTTGAGAACAGGAACAAGACAAGGATGGCCATTAGCTACACTTTTTCAACATTTTACTATAAATGCTAGTCAGAGGAATAAGATAACAAAGGGAAATAAAAGGTATCCAAATTGGAAAGGAAAAGTAAAACCCTCTCTATGTGGAGAAAAAATGCTCCTACACAAAGAAGGCTCTAAAGATTCCACAAGAAAACTGCTGGAACTAATAGAAGAATTTAGCAACACTTCAGGGTGAAAGATCAACAAACAAAAGTCAGTTGGGTTCTTCTACACTAGTGAAGAGAACTCTAAAAAATAAACAATTTTTAAAAAATATCATTTACAATAGTCCTCAAATTGATAAAATTAACCTAACCACAGACATAAAAGACTTATATAATGAAAATTATAAAACACTACTCCAATCGACTCGACGGCACATAACAACAACAACAACAACTCCAAATCAAACCAGACTCACAGCCATCAAGTTGATTCCAACTCACAGTGACCTCCACTGGGTTTCCAAAGTTGTAAATCTTTATGGAAGCAGACGGCCTCAACTCTCTTGCATGGAGCAACTGGTGGATTTGAACAACAAACTTTTTGCTTAGTGGCCAAATGCCTTAACCACTACACCACCAGAGCTCCTTATAAAACACACTACTACCAGAGACTAAAAGTGATCTACAAAAATGGAAAGACATTCCATACTCATGGATTGAAGATTGAATATAGTGAAAATATCAATTCTACCTAAAGCAATCTACAGATTCAACACAATCTAATACAAATTCCAACAGCATTCTTTACTAAAATGAAAATCTAATGACCAACTTCATATGGAAATGAAAGAAATCCTGAATAGCCAAGGCAAAATTGAAGAAAAAGAGCAAAGCAGGAAGCCTCATACTCCCTAATATCAAAAAAACATAACATACAACCACTGTAATCAAAACAGCCTAGTGTTGGTTCAATAACAGGCCTGTAAACCAGTGGAAATGAATGGAGAACTCAGAATTAAACCTAGTCATCCACAGACAACTGATTTGTGACAAGGGGTCAAAGTTCATTCACTAGGGCAAAGTAGCCTCTTCAGTAAATGGTGCTGGCAAAACTGGATATCTACCTGCAGAGAAATAGAACAGGACATCTATCTCACATCATACACAGAAACTAACTCAAAATGTATCAAAGACCTAAATTTTAAACGTTAAAACTGTAAAATTCCCGGAAAACAACATAAGAAGAAATCTATGGGATCTAATCTCTTGTAAAAGCAGGGTAACAAACTGTAACAAACACATTAATAGAAGAAGAAAAAATATATAAATGGGACCCCATAAAAACTTATGTTCCTCAAAAGACATTATTAAAAGAATAAATGGGCAATCTACAGAGTGTTAAAAAAATCTTCAGAAACAATTTATCTGACAAGGGTCTAATCTCTAAAATCTATTAAAAAAATGTAAAAGTTCAACAGCAAAAAAAGAAAAGACAACTCAATAACATGATGGGCAAAGGACATGAACAGAATCTTCACCAAAGAGGAAACCCAAGGAGCCAACAACATTTGAAAAGGTGTTCATGATTATCAGCCATTAGATAGATGAAAAGCAAAAATACAATGATATACCATCTTACTCAGGCCAAAATGGCACTATTTAGAAGAAGAAGAACAACAACAAAATAACAACAGGTTGGCAACGATATTGGAAGATTAGAACCCTCATCCATTGCTGGTGGGACTGTAAAATGGTACAACCATTATGGAAAATGACATGGCACTTTCTCAAAAAACTAGAAATAGAACTACCATATGATCTAGCAATACCCTCGAGATCTAAAAATAACAATACTAACAGATACATGCATACCTATGTTGTTACTGCTCTATTCACAATAGCAAATGAATGGAAACAACCAAAGTGTCCATTAATGGAAGAATGGATAAGCAGGTTGTGGTACATACTGACAATGGAATATTATGTCACCATAAGGAATAATGATGACTCTGTGAAACATAGTATGACATGGATGTACCTGAAGGGTATAATGTTAAGTGACATAAGTCAAGCATATAATGAGAGATATTGAATGAATCCTCGTTTATTAGAAGATAAGAATAGATACATATAGAAAGACCAATGTTCACTGGTAGTTACCAGGGAGGGAAGTATAGAGAAAGTATGCTTTATTCAGGAGAGACTAGTTATTTTTGGTAATGAGAAAAGTGACACTTGAAAATGGAAGTCTGGAGTCTTAAAATCACATCACAACTAAGTAAAAACAAATGTTTCAGCACATATGGACAGGTATAGGCAATTAGGTGTATGAGTATACACGAAGGTACACATGTGTACATAGGTGACAACAGATAGAACTATAAATAAAATTCAAACCACCACTGTCAATGTGATTCCAACTCACAGCAACCCTAAAGAAGAGAACAGAACTGCCCCACAAGGTTATCAAGGCTGTAATCTTTATGGAAGCAGACTGCCACATCTTTCTCCCATGGAGAAGATGTTAGGTTTGAACCAGTCAGCAGCCAGGTGCTTAAAAACTGAGCCGCCAGGGCTCTGTGAAGTATTTCTAAAAAACAAATCAAAAACAAATTTCTAAAAAAACAAATCAAACCCATTTTCATCAAGTCAATTCTGACTCATAATTAAACTATAGGACAGAGAAGAACTGCTCCATAGAGTTTCTAAGGCTGTAATCTTTATGGAAGCAGACTGCTACATCTTTCACCCATGGAGTGGCTGATGGGTTCAAACTGTTGACCTTTCAATTGGCAGTAAGGTGCTTAACCACCAGGGCACCTTGAAGTATCTGTTGTTGTTGTTGTTATGTGCCGTTGAGCCGGGCCCGACTCACAGCAACCCCTCCTTGGGTTTCCGAGGCAGTATCACTATGGAAGTAGATTGTCCCATCTTCCTTCCGAGGAGTGGCTTGTGGGTTTGAACCGCCAGCCTTGTGGTTAGCAGTCAAGTGCTTTAGGCATTTTGCTACCAGAGCTCGTGGGCACAGACAAATGTATTCATTTAAGACACAAATCAATACTCCTCCAAACCAAACCAAACTCACTGTTGTCAAGTTGGATCCGACTCATAGCAACCCCTCCTTGGGTTTCTGAGGCAGTATCACTGTGGAAGTAGATTTCCCAACCTTCCTTCCAAGGAGTGGCTGGTGGGTTTGAACCACCAGCCTTCTGGTTAGCAGCCAAATGCCTTAGGCACTGCACTACCAGAACTCCCATGAATACTCCTCAAGCATAATGAAATAGCTTGCAACATTGGTTTTCTGGGATTGGAGGTTTAAAATTATATTCTTATGGGACAACTCAGTCAACTGGCATAACCTAGGTCACAAATATCATGACCTGCATCCTAGAGAACTGAGTAGCATTTAGGGTTTTAAAAGCTTACAAGAGGACGTTTAAGACATAACTACAACTCTCATCAGGAACAGAACAGTAAGAAGGTAATCAGCAATGCAAAGGAGAAACAAGTCTGTATGAGCCCAAATTTCATCTACCCTGAGACAAGAAAAACAAGATGGTCCCTATCTACCACCATAGACCACAGTAGTTGGTACCAGATAGAACAAGAGGGAGAAAAATAAAACAAAAACATGGAGAACTCAAATTCTAATTTAAAAGAAAAAAAAAGTCAAACAAACTGGAATAACAGAGAACAAAAGACCCCTTGAAACATTTTTTTTTTTCAGCAACTCTATAAACATTCTTTAAACCTAGAACTGAGTGTAGCCCAAGACCATGTTTTAGCAAAGTACGATCAGTCTCCTACTTACAATCAGTAAGGCCAAAAGATCAATAATTACTCAAAAGCAAAGATGAGAAGACAAGAGGATAGGGAAAGCAGAATACCGAGAAGGGAACAAAATGAAAATAAAAGAATGTTAACACACTGTGATGAATGTAACCGGACAATTTCTGTGGCTACTGTCAAACGAGAACAGAACGTGCTGTGTCAACTTTCACTAAAAACTCAATAAAATATTATTTAGGGAAAAAAAAGTTACTGAGACATGTTTTATGGTCGTGAATCTGGTTTATTTTGGTAAATATTCTATATATGCTTGAAAAGAATGTGTATTCTGTTGTTGTGTGGAGTTTCCCATTAAGGTCAATTAGGCCAAGCTTCTTGATAATGTTGTTTAAGTCTTCTATATCATTATTGATTTTCTAATTGTTCTACAAAGTAATGAGAACCAAAACCCAAAACTCATTGCCATGAATTAATTCATAGTGACCCTATAGAACAGAGTAGGGGTACCAAGTCTGTAAATCTTTATGGAAGCAGACTGCCACATCTTTCTCCTAAGGAGTAGCTGGTGGGTTTGAACCACTAACCTTCTGATTAGCAGCCAAATGCCTTAAACCACTGTGCCTCCAGGACTCCTAATTAATGAGACAGGGGATTTGAAATCTCCAACTATAATAGTGAATTTGTTTACTTCTCCTTGTAAGTCTATCAGATTTGCTTTGTATTTTTTGAAGCTCTATAATTAAGTGTCCACCACTTGTCTGTCAGTTTGTCATACTGTGGTGAACAGACCATCAAATGTTCATACGCAAGCTGAAGCTGAAGCTGAAGACAATTAAAATAAATCCACAAGAGCCAAATATAACCTTGATTACATCCCTCCTAAATTTAGAGACCACCTAAAGCACAGATTTGATGCACTGAACACCAATGACTGAAAACCAGAGAAATTGTGGGACGACATCAAGAACATCATCCATGAAGAAAGCAAAAGGTCATTAAAAAGACAGGAAAGGGAGAAAAGACAAAAATGGGTATCAGAAGAGACTCTGAACTTGCCCTTGAACAGGATAGCTAAAGCAAATGGAAGAAACAACAAGGTAAAAGAGCTGAATGGAAGATTTCAAAGAGGAGCTCAAGAAGACAAAGTCAATTATCATAATGAAACATGCAAAGACCTTGGGTTAGAAAACCAAAAGGGAAGGACATGTTTGGCCTATCTCAAGCTGAAAGAACTGAAGAAAAAATTCAAACTTTGAGGTGCAAAACTGAAAGATTCTATGGGCAAAATGCTGAGTGATGCAGGAAACATCAAAAGGAAGATGGAGGGAACACACAGTCACTGTACCAAAAAGAATTGGTCGATGTTCATCCATTTCAGGAGGTGGCAGATGATCAAGAACCAATGGTACTGAAGGAAGAAGTCAAAGCTGCACTGAAGGAATTGGCAAATAACAAGACTCCAGGAATCAACAGAATACCCATTGAGATGTTTCAACAAACGGATACCACACTGGAGGGACTCATTTTTCTATGCCAAGAAATTTGGAAGACAGTTACCTGGCCATTTGACTGGGAGAGATCCATATTTGTACCCATTCCAAAGAAAGGTGATCCCACAGAATGTGGAAATTGTCGAACAGTATCATTAATATCACATGCAAGTAAAATCTTACTGAAGATAATCCAAAAACAGTTTCAGTAGTATATTGACAGAGAACTTTCTAGAAATGCAAGCTGGATTCAGAAGAGGACGTGGAATGAGGGATATCATTGCTGACATTAGATGGATCTTGGGTGAAAGAAAAAAATACCAGAAAGATATTTACTTGTGTTTTATTGATTATGCAAAAGCATTTGACTGTGTGGATTATAACAAATTATGGATAACACTGAGAAGAATGGGAATTCCAGAACACTTAATTGTGCTCATGCGGAACGTGTACATAGACCAGGAGGAGGCTGTTGTTCAAACAGAACAAAGGGATACTGCGTGGTTTAAAATCTTCTGGGTGTGTGTCAGGGTTGTATGCTTTCACCATACTTATTCAATCTGTATGCTGAGCAAGTAATCAAGAAGTTGGACTATATGAAGAAGATGTGGCATCAGGATTGGAGGAAGACTCATTAACAACCTGTGATATGCAGATGACACAACTTTGCTTGCTGAAAGTGAGGATGACTTGAAGGACTTACTGATGAAGATTAAAGATTACAATCTGCAGTATGGATTACACCTCAACATAAAGAAAATGAAAATCCTCACAACTGGATCAATAAGCAGCATCACGATAAATGAAGAAAAGATTGAATTTGTCAAAGATTTCATATTACTTGGATCCATGATCAACACCAACGGGAGCAGCATGTCAAAACACCAGATGATGTATTGCATTGAGCAAATCTGCTGCAGAAGATCTCTTAAAGTGCTGAAGAGCAAAGATGTCTCTTTGAAGACTAAGATATGCCTAACCCAAGCCATGATATTTTCAATCACCTCATATGCTTGTGAGAGCTGGACAATAAATAAGGAAGACCAAAGAAGAGTTGATGCCTTTGAGCTGTGCTGTTGGTGAAGAATACTGAAAGTACTATGGGCTGCCAAAAGAAGGAACAACTCTGTCCTGGAAGAAATGCAGCCAGAATACTCCTTGGAAGAGAAAATGGCCAGACTTCATCTCACCTATTTTGGTCATGTTCTCAGAAGAACATTCTCTGGAGAAGGATATTATGCTTGGTAAAATGGAGGGTCAACCAAAAAGAGAAAGGCCCTCAACAAGATGGATTGACACAGTGGCTGCAATGATGGGCTCAGGTATAACAGAGATTGTGAGGCTGGCACAATACTGGGCAGTGTTTCCTTCTGTTGTACATAGGGTTGCTTTGACTTGGAGGCGACTCAACAGCACCTAACAACAACAACAATTAAGTGTGCAAACTTTTAGGAGGTTAAGTTGTCTTGATGAATGGTCCTTTATTATTATGAAGTGACCTTCTTTATCCATGTTATATTCTTTGCTCCAAAATTTACTTTGTCTGATATTAATACAGCCACTGAAGCTTTCTTTTGATTAGTATTAGCATGGTATATCTTTTTCCAATTTTTAGTTTTAATCTATTTCCCTTTATATTTAAATTGCGTTTCTAGTAGGCATACAGTTGGGTCTTGCTTTTTCATACAATCTGACAGTCTTTACCTTTAACTGGGGTATTTAGATTTCTCACACCTAATTCGATTATTGTTATCGTTACGTTGGGGGCTCTGGTGGCATAGTGCCTGAGGCATTTGACTGCTAACCAGAAGGCTGGCTGTTCAAACCTACCAGCCACTGCTCAGAAGGAAGAATGGGGCAAGCTACTTCTGTAGTGATACTACCTTGGTAACCCAAGGAGGGGTCGCTATGAGTCGAATCCAACTCACAGCAGTGAGTTTGGTTTTATGGTTATGTTTAAATCTATCATCTGGCTATTTATTTTCTGTTTGTCTTATTAACTTTTTGTTTCTTTTTCTGCTTTTAGATTAATTGAATTTTTCATGATTCCATTCAATCTTCTTTGTTGGATTATTAGTTATAGGTCTTGGTTTTATTATTTTTCTGAGTGTCTTAGTTTCTAGTGCCATGTTTAATTTATCATACTGTAGCTTCAAGTGATAATGTACAAGCTCATGTAAAAGAGCTGTACAATAGTATACTTTTATTTCTTCCCTCCTGACCTATCTGTTCATTTCATCATACATTTTACTTTTACGTATGTTACATATCCCATACTACACTGCTATTCTTTTTGTTTAAACAGTCCATTATGCTTTAAAGAGATTTAAATAACAATAATAATAAACTTACATATTTACTCCTGTTGCCGTTTCTGGTGCTCTTCATTCTTTTGTGAATATCCATCTTTTGGATATCATTTCACTGAGTACAGAATCCTAGGCTGACAGCTTTTTCTACTTTAAAGATGTAACTTTATAGCTTCTGGTGAGAACCTATTATCTTCATCTTTGCTCTGTTGTATGGAATGTGTCTTTTTTTTTTTTCCCCTCACTACTCTGTTTTCAGTTGTCTTTAAGATTTTCTCCTTATCTTTGGTTTTATTTATGATGAACCCGGGCATAGTTTTCTTCATGCTTGAGGTTTGTTGGGCTTCTTGGACCTGTGCGCCTCTAGGTTTCACCAAATTTGGGAAATTTTTAGTGATTTTTTTTCTTCAAATATTTTTCCTGTTCTGTCCTCTACGTAAGGGACTCTAAATACAGGGATTTCTGAATTATAGGCTGTTTGAAGTTGTTCTCCTGCTCTGTTCATTAAAAAAATTTCTTTTCTCTCTATATTTCATTTTGGATAGTTTCTATCGCTAGGTCTTCAAGATTACTAAACTTTTCTTCTGCCATGTCTAATTTACTGTTAATCCCAGATGTAGTTTTGATAAGTAGAAAGTCTATGTGAATCTTTATTATGTCTTCTAAATTTCTACTTAATTTTTCAGCATATGGAATACAGCAGTAGTAACAATATCAATATCCTTTACTCCTAATTCTAACATCTGTATCAGTCCTGAGATACTGATGATTAATTCATTTATCTCATTATGGGCCATATTTTCATGATTCTTTCATACTTGTTATTGTTTATTGAACAAGACATTGTGTATTTTACACAGTTGGATCTTCGATATTTTTATATTCCCACTGATATTGAGATTTAGTCTGGGATACAGTTAAGTGACTTAGAAACAGCCTAACCCTTTTGGGTCTTGATTTTAAGATTTGTTAGGTGGGATTGGAGCAGGGCTCAGTTTAAGGCTAACTCTTCTCCATTATTGAATAAAAACTTTTGTATACTCTGCCCCATGCTCTCTGTACTCTGCGCCATGCTCTCTGATCTGTTCCAGTCTGACAAGTGAGAATACGTACTATTTTCAGCCCTGTTTTGCATGCTGGACACTATTAGCCCTAATCCTTTCAGATGATACTCAGTTAATTATTTAAGGGGAGACACTCTGAAATTATCTGGAATTCTCTCTTTGTGCAGCTCTCTCTTCTATGGTATTTTGCTTTTTGACGTCTATCCATTTATATCTCCCTTCAGTCTCAGCTCTGTCTCTCAATCCAGGGAGTCCTCCAGGTCCTGCCAGGAACCTCTTCTTTATGTTGTTGTTATTTGCCATCGAGTCAGACCCGACTCATAGCGACCCCTCCTTGGGTTTCCAAGGCAATATCACTACGGAAGAAGATTTCCCAACCTTCCTTCTGAGGAGTGGCTGGTGGGTTTGAACTGCCAGCTTTCTGGTTATCAGTCAAGTGCCTTGAGCACTACACTAGTAGAGCTCTTCCTCTTCTTTATAAGTTGGAGCAATTATAGGGTTAACCTTTGTTTTCTGTCTCAGGGGTCACTGTCTCCAGTAACTTTTAAGTAATTGTTTTACATAGTTGGTTCCTTTCTTTTTTTTTTCAGATAAAAAGATAAATGCAAATTACTTTTGGATGGACACAAATCCTCAACTTTAAAGGTGACTACATCAGACTTTCTTTTGAGAATTTCCTTCTAAGAGGAATTTATATCTCATCAAAAATATTGAAAAAAATATGTATATACACCAAATAGTAAGTCTAAGACATCTTGAAGGACAATTTGAAATATTTTAGCACATATTCAAGTAGTCTTGAGAAGATACCCTTGTTTGGTATCTGTTGTTGTTGTTGTTGTTTGCCGTCGAGTCGGCCCGGACTCATAGTGTCCCCTCCTTGGGTTTCCGAGGCAGTATCACTACGGAAGTAGGATTGCCCAACCTTCCTTCCGAGGAGTGGCTGGTGGGTTTGAACCGCCAGCCTTCTGGTTAGCAGTCAAGTGCCTTAGGCACTGCGCCACCAGAGCTCCTTGTTTGGTATCTAGGACTATGTATTTCTGTCAATCATACCAATCAATGGGATAATTGTCACTGAGGGCCTTTGGTGGATGTCTTTATTTCCTCAGTCAAATTTGATAGAGCAAATTAAATGTGATGTCCAAGCTAGTTTTCCATTTGAAATAATTCTGGGAACCCCTTTCCTCTTTGGGTTTTAACATTGAAGGAAAAAATTGCTTGCCAAAAATACATGATAATTCAGTTTAGAAGGCTGAATTCTGAGCCATGGAAACTAACACTGAATCAAGGTCTGTGTTCAGAATTGCATTCGTTAAACTAAGGTTGGATTTGCCAACCTGGGGCACTGCCCGATTGTCATTTCCAGGAAAATGATGTGAGAAAATACTTTGAAGAGGGAAAGAAAATAATTATCCTCCCTCAACAACTTCAAAGGTAGTCCTAGAAAATGAAAATGAATCCATTTCTCCCGACTTAAGGACCATATTATCAACTGTTAACTCATTTCATGACATAAATTCAGAGTGGATAGTCTATTTCTCTGCACCAGATGCATGTAGTAAGGAAAAAAGGCATTCACCTTTTTCTTTGGATATCAGCCAATGGGGCCAGAGAAGTGCTAGAAGCAAAGCATGATTCTGATCTCCCACTGCTCTACGGCTAAACTCCTCTGAAAAAGTTAGAGCTTATCCCCCTTGATCCTTCAGGGTCTAGCTAAAATCATGCCATTGAGGTGAAGCCTTTCCTAGATATACCAGTCTGAAATGATCTTTTTCTTCCCAGTTTAACAGTACAGATGGCCTAACCCTAAAGGATTTGGAGGCTGTTTGGAATTATCCTTTCATGGTTTCTATGCTTATATTATTGTTATATTAATGGATTGGCAAGCTACTTCAAGGAGAGAAAACCAAAGCAAACCCACTGCTATTGAGTTGATTCTGACTCATAATGACCCCCAATGGGTTTCCAAGGAGGTAAAACTTTACAGAAGTAGATTGCCCCATCTTCCTTCAAGGAGTGGCTGATGGGTTTGAGCCACCAATCTTCTGGTTAGCAGTCAAATGCCTTAGGCACTGCACCACCAGAGCTCCTTTTTTAAGGACAGAAAGTATAACTTATTGTTCTTCACTATCTCTTGCTGTATCTAATGTGGTAGTCACTACTTTCTCTGTCATCCTAGACAGGTAACTATTTACATAACCATGGGCAAAATTAATTAAACTCTTTTTTCTCTGCAGTTTTTTTAACCTATATAATTTAGAAGTCAGATTAGCAGTTCCTGGTTCTGTGTGACTCAGAACATATAATGCTATGATACTCTATATTCAATATGGAATTTTATAATTCCATTCATTCGGTTTGCATTTGTTGATCTCAACTTTTTGCTAGGCAATAATGATAGATACTGTAGAAACAAGAATGACTAAGAAGGCGAACTCATAATCGGTGGGGGAAAATTGATTAAGGGCAGAAAAGTGTGCACCTATGAAAATCCAGCACAAGTGGGTTAAATACACTAGGGAAACATTTAATCAGCTTTGAAGCTGACATAAATTCCACTGGCAGTGTATCCTAAGCAATTATCTTGGGAGAGTAGAGCCTGATTTGGTTATTTAACAAGGATGGTCATGAAGTGACCAACAACAAATTATTCTTCCAAATAATTAATGTTTAGTTATTCTGTGGATAATATGACCCTCTACAGAAGAAATATTCCCAAGAAAATATTTAGAATGGAATTTTTAATCATAAAAATAAAGACACATAAATATCCAGATTTGCTCTGTACAAAAGTCTGAGAAGAGATAGTACAATATTTGGAGGAATTCTCAACCTTGAGCTGCGTGTTATTGAGACAAGACTTTACTGAGCAATGGATCTTATTAGTTAATCTTCCTAAAAGTTGTTAGTATCCAGATATTCTAGATATCTCAATGTCATCAACACAGTCCTCATGGAGTCTAAATTATACTTTCCAATAATCATCACTCTTCAGTGACTAACAAAGGCCTTCTGTGTTGGCCTGTGTCTTTTATGAGTTCCACAAATAACTATTTACCTCCTCTACACAGCCAGCAGGAAAACAGAAGGGAGCCTCTGTGAACAAGCTTCACAGATCTGCATCAAGATCTCCTAAGTGAGCTCCAAAAAGCTTATACTCTCCTTACAGAGTTCTCTCCAGAATTAAATGCTTATTGACTTCACGCTAATATCCATTTAGTAATCTGCCGTTTTTGTTTGTTTTAATACAGCACTCAGTTTTACAGTAGAAGGGAATTATGCAGTTTAGAAGTATGAATATTAAAAAAGGATTTAATTAAATCTGTTGCCTGAAACCTCTGTCTAAAGCTATAATGACAAATTTAGTCCATATTTATTATGGTGCACAGGGGACCTTAACCAGATCATTAGTTTATATGCCTTACTCAGTAGCGAAGTTCTAAAACTTTACATTTTGCATATTATTACATTATTCATTTTTCCAACTAGGCATAAAATACTACTTCCCATGAGTACAATACCTAATTCTTCAAAATATACAAAGATAGCAATAAAATGATTAAATTACAACTCTTACATCTGTTCTTCTTGTCTGATTATAAATTAAAATGTTTTAAAACAGAGGAAAACAATTCAGGTAACAAATGGATTTAAAGTGTTCAACTTCTCACGGGTTGGGGAGCAAATAAATATATATACAGAAATGTAACAGACAAATACATGAACATGCAAAAATATGGAAAAGTGACCATTTAAGACTGGGCTTAATCTCATTTTCCAGTGCCTGCTAAAAACATAATGAAAGATTGCAATAAGTTAAATGCACTCTCATCTGTTGATGACATAAAGTTTGAACTAGCCAATGGAGGTGCCAAAGTGTGAGAAATAACTGAATGAAATTGCAGTGTATATAAAATACTCTTTATTTTAAAGCCAAACTATAAAATGTTATGTCTGTCAGGAGGAAAATATTTAAGCTATTCTAATCCATTAGCTATCACTGCAAAATGCTGCCTTGTGTTTTCTTTAACAATCAGACATTAACTCATGGTTAATTTAATGATGGAACTAGGCACGTGCAGAAGACACTCTGAAAGCATCTTTCATATAATCTGTTAAGTTATCACTAATTTCAGATGATGCAGTCTTTATCCAAAAAACAGAAAACTTGAAAACTTTCATAAACTGTAACCTATGAAACCTTTAATTTGAAGTAACCTTATAATAAAGCTCAGCACTGAAAAAATACATTAAGTTATCTAGTAGCGTAGTGCTTAAGGCACTTGACTGCTAACCAGAAGGCTGGTGGTTCAAACCTACCAGCCACTCCTTGGAAGGAAGGTTAGGCAATCTACTTCCATAGTGATACTGTCTTGGAAACCCAAGGAGGGGTTGCTACGAGTTGGGTCTGACTCAAGGGCTAATAACAGCAAAAACAACATACGCAACACGATCATTTTGGAATTCGTTCTTCAGGAGTCAATTTAGCTATATGAAAACCTAAATAAAACCTTCTGCTGTCGAGTCAATTCCAGTTCACAACGACCCTATAGGACAGAGTAAAACTGTCCCATAAGGTTATCCAAGGCTGTTATCTTTACATAAGCAGATTGTCACATCTTTTCTTGTGGAGCTGTTAGTGGTCTTGAACTGCTGACTTTTTATTTAGCAGCCAAACGTTTAACTATTATGCCACTAGGGCTCCTCATAATTTGGATATCACCACCTTGAATTCATGGCATTTTCTTTAGAGCCTATTGCTTATCTTAAAAGACTTTTACTTTGATGGTAAGGCAGTAGATTTTAGGCACTTGGTCAGATGAAAAGAAATGTCGACCTGTTAAAACTGTTAAATACACACACATATATGAAATACACATTATATTAGGTACAAATGCAGAGAAAGAGATACTTATTTAGTAGGTTGAGGCTCTAGTCTTGATAGAGCACAGATGGATGGTGAGCTGGAGAGTTCTCAGAAAGCTAGAATGGGAGCTTAGTTCTTTGTAAACAGCAACTGTGATTAGGAAATGGGTCATGGTAAAGAGGGTTTCAATCAAGATAAATGCATTAGCCTCACAGGAAGATTTCTGTGAGAGGAGTGAGAGTATGTGTTCTACCAAGTTCAGCAGCTATACTTTGTACATCAAGAGATGGGGCTTCATATCCACTCAGCAAATAGCAGCATTTGAGGGAAACTGACCACTTGTTTGAAGCATTTTTGAAACCCCAAAGACTGCAAGAGAATTAAGAAAAAAACTGCAATACAATCTATAGGTAACGTTCTAGACAACTTTGGAAGAATCAAGCATATATTTTTAAATGAAGAGCTCTATGCATTTTAAGACAATTTTTAAACATAAAACTTGAACATGAATAAACAAGAAATGATTTAGTTCCTCTATTTCTAAATTGGTTCACATAAGAAACTCTTATTCAAGGCAGCTATGTCCCTACCTTTGGAAGAACAGATGTTTTTGAGGCTTCCCAGAGCAATATCACGAAGTAGAAAGACTAACCATCTCAGCTGAAACTCACAGCTGGAATGCTGTCATCCCCTCTGTGCCTAAACACAGCTTCTAGAGCCATAGCAATTGTGGTCTTTCTAGAGTGGAATTAGTAAGGTAGGGTTTGCTCATTTTGTGAGGAAAGCCAGCATGATAATCCAGAGCTCCTTAAGTGTTTCTGAATCAACTGAATTTTCTTCAAATTGAGACGTCATGAAACATTTTTAGTTTTCTTCTATCATGAATGGATGTATTTATTTAGATGAAAATTACTCTTTATGTACCCATGACATATGCCTTCCAGATAAATTGTATGGGGATATCACAAAGAGCTGGTTTTTTTAAAAAAATAAATAAATTATGGTTGCTCCAATTCCACACTGAAACACATGAAGTGAACAACTATACAAGCTTAAACGATTCAAACTTCTTCCAGTTACTCAACTAAATATGGGGAAACTACAATGCCCTAAAGACTGAACTCGCTGCTATGAAAACATTCATGGCTAAGTAATGTGGAAAAGGGAAATGTAAGTGCTATTTCCAGGGAAGAATAAAGAGCGAAAGGGAAAGACGAGGGGAGAGAGTGGGGGTAGTGGAAGGGGAAGAAAGTGAGAGAGAGAGAAAAACTTGTTTGGAACAAGTGAAATCTGTCAGTTTGCAAAAGGAATGTATTACTGTAGTTTGGTCAAATGGTGCTGTTTACAAGACCACCTTGGGTTCATATAATAATCTACAGAAATTCAGTCCCATCTCCCAATCTGTAGGGAACAACACACCACTACACAACTCTGGCTTTATTACAGGATGTCCCTCGATAAATAAAATCTAGATCTGGCCTCTGTCCACTGCTGTTTCAAATGAGCCCAGCCAGCCTGGCCCATGTTTTTTCATTTCATTTTCTGGAGCCAAATGACTACCATCTGCTGTCACGAAGCTGTCACACAATCAGTAATGGAAGATTTCTAAAGAATATAATGGCTAAAGAGTGAATATATGGCAGTCGAGCTCCTATCTAGCAGGATGAGAACAGCAACCCATTTGAAAAGAAACAGCAGTGGTGTTCTCCCACTTCTCAGCAAGTGCATTGTAATACAAATCTTTATTTGGACTCAAGACGTTGACAGGTCAATTGAACAGAATAAGTCTAGTTTATGATGCCGTTGTCAGAACTGGTTAAAGCAGGAGTCTGTTTACCGACGTCCTGAGATATTCCAACAATTTTTCTTGCAAACCAGCACCTTGAGGTTAATTACTTTACCAATTTGAGTAAATGGCAAGCCATATTCCCATCTGTCTCCATTAGTTCCCCACTATTTCTCAATTTATGATGACTGAGGTCAAGGCTGTGGTACAAAAGAAGAAGTAATAAAGCATGAATGGAGTAATTTTCTGTTTATACAAATGTGGTAGCCACAGCATCAATAAGGCAGAGACATTTTGAACGTGCATATTCTTAGCTTTGAAACCTCTGGTTGCTAAGTATATTTACAGTAAATGTGTCTCCTAATTTGTAAGTGTAAAACAAATACAAGTGACAAACTGCACTTTCCATATTTATGGGCTGCAAGCTAAACTCTGTTATCACAAGCAGCAGGTCTTTGGCTGGCCTCACTGTAGAAGCCAAGTCATAAAGGGATTCTCAAAGGCCTAGAAAAGTTGATCTCTCTTAAGCTTCCTTGTTCACTAAAAGCAAGTTTTTTGAGGAGAGACATGTTAGATGTCTACATTGGTACCAAAGTATGGTACTAATAAATCTTTTATATCTGTCATAACCATTTCTTGTTATCTATGTAAGATTTAATGCTGGAATCCTTTAAAATCTATTTAGAAATATGACTGATGAAAAAATTTAGGTATCAACATTTTCTTTCCCTCACCTGCCTCCCTCCATTCCTCCCTCCTTACTGCCTTCCTCTCTTCCTCTCATTTCAATCCATATCAAATTAAAAATAATTTAAAATTTTATGTGCATATATTCTAATCTAAAGTTATAATATACTTTAACTTTGAATTTCATAGCATATTGTTTTAGCATTCTAACAAAACAGCATATTCAAGAAGCCTTTAATACATAATTTAAGAAGAAATCACAGTCAATTTCTCCAGTTTGTTAACAGATACCACAGATTGATATGTTCTTTACCTGATCTGCTTTTCTCAAATATTGGCAGTGATAAAAAGAGACAGAGAAGGTAACGGTTTGGTCACTTGCCACAAATGATCAACAACAACAAAAAACAAACAAACAAAATCCATTGTCATCAAGTCAAATACTGCCCCATTGAGTTTCCAAGGTTATAAATCTTTAAGGAAGCAGACTGCTTTATCTTTCGCTCATGGAGCTGCTTGTGGGTTCAAACTGCTGACCTTTTGGTTACCAGCCCAATGCTTTAATCACCAGGGCTCCTTACAAATGGTCAAACAAACAAACAAACAAAAAAACTCACTGCCATAGAGTCAATTCCAATTTATAGTGACCCCCCAATGGGTTTCCAAGGCTGTAAATCTTTACAGAAGCAGACTATCTCATCTTTCTTCCATGGAGTGGCTAGTCAGTTTGAACCACTGCTCTTTTGGTTAGCAGCCAAATGTTTTAACTACACCACCAGAGTCCCTTACAAATGGTCAAAGTGATCATTAATTAAACACCAGAATAAAATAGATTTTACAGCAAATTAGGTGTAAGACATATATTTTACCACAAAGAATTTTAAACAGAATGGGAAAAAAAATGGCTGCTCCAGGATCACCGCAGAGTTCTAAACTCTGACACTGTCATTAATCAGGCACAGATTCAGAGAAAGTCAATGCTGAAGAAAAAACAGGATGCAAATATATGTTTTCTTAAATTTTAATGGGTCAAATGGAATAATAGATTTCCTTTTGTATTTCAAGAAGTTTAGGTAAACGGAACTTTTTTTTTCCCTTTCACCACTGGAGTCAAAATGGATGACAGAAGAGACTCTGAAGCTTGCCCTTGAGCAGAGAGTAGCTAAACCAAATGGAAGAAATGACAAGATAAAAGAATTGAACCGAAGATTTCAAAGAGCAGCTCGAGAAGACAAAGCCAATTACTATAATGAAATGTGCAAAGACCTGGAGTTAGAAAACCAAAAGAGAAGAATACGCTCAGCATTTCTCAAGCTGAGGGAACTGAGGAAAAATTTAAGCCTTGAGTTGCAATATTGAAAGATTCTATGGGAAAAATATTGAATGATGCAGGAAACATCAAAAGAAGATAGAAGGAATACACAGAGTCACTGTACCAAAAAGACCTGGTCGATCTTCATCCGTTTCAGGAAGTGACATATGATCTAGAACCAATGGTAATGAAGGAGGAAGTCGAAGCTGCAATGAAGGAACTGGCAAAGAACGAGGCTCCAGGAATTGACAGAATACCCATTGAGATATTTCAACAAACAGATGCCCCATTGGAGGTACTCACTCGGTTATGCTAAGAGATTTGGAAGACAGCTACCTGGCCAACTGACTGGAAGAGATCCATATTTGTACCCATTCTAAAGAAAGGTGATCCTACAGAATGTGGAAATTATCCAACAATATTAATATCACACGCAAGTAAGATCTTACTGAAGATAATTCAAAAACGGTTGCAGCAGTATATTGACAGAGAAATTCCAGAGGTGCAAGCTGGATTCAGAAGAGGATGTGGAATAATGGATATCATAGCTGCTGTCAGATGGATCTTGGCTCAAGGCAAAGAATACCAAAAAGATGTTTACTTGTGTTTTATTGACTATGCAAAGGCATTTGATTGTGTGGATCATGACAAATTATGGATAACATTGAGAAGAATGGGAATTCCTGAACACTTGATTGTACTCATGAGGAACCTGTACATTGACCAGGAGAGGCTGTTGTTAGATCGGAACAAGGGGACACTACATGGTTTAAAATCAAGAAGGGCATGCGTCAGGGTTGTGTCCTTTCCCCATACTTGTTGTTGTTGTTGTTGTTGTTGTTATGTGCCGCCGGGGCGGACCCGACTCATAGTGACCCCTCCTTGGATTTCTGAGGCAGTATTACTATGGAAGTAGATTGCTCCATCTTCCTTCCGAGGAGTGGCTGGTGGGTTTGAACCGCCAGCCTTCTGGTTAGCAGTCAAGTGCCTTAGGCACTATGCTACCAGAGCACCCATGCTGAACAAATAATCCGAGAAGCTGGACTACATGAAGAAAAACGTGGCATCAGAATTGGAGGAAGAATCATTAACAACCTGAGATATGCTGATGATACAACTTTGCTTACTAAAAGTGAGGATGACTTGAGGTACTTACTGATGAAGATTGAAGAATATAGTCTGCAGTATGGATTACATCTCAATATAAAGAAAACAAAAGTCCTCACAACTGGACCAATGAGCAGCATCACGATAAATGGAGAAAACATTGCAGTTGTCAAAGAATTCACATTGCTTGGTTCTACAATCGACACCAATAGAAGCAGCAGTCAGGACATTAGATGACGTGTAGCACTGGGCAGGTCGGCTGCGAAGGAACTGTTTCAAGTGTTGAGGAGCAAGGATGTCTCCATTAGGACTAAGGTACACCTGACACAAGCCATTATATTTCCAATTGCCTCATATGTTATGTGAGAGCCGGACAATGAATATGGAAGACCGAAGAAGAGTTGATGCTTTTGAGTTGTGGTGCTGGTAAAGAATGCTAAAAGTACCATGGACTGCTAAAAGAACTAACAGATCTGTCCTGGAGGAAGTACAGCCTAAATGCTCCTTGGAAGCGAGAATAGCCAGACTTTGTCTCACCTACTTTGGTCATGTTGTCAAAAGGGACCATTCCCTGGAGAAGGATGTCATGCTTGGTAAGGTGGAGGGTCAACGAAAGAGGGGAAGGCCTTCAACGAGATGGATTGACATGGTGGCTGCGATAATGGGCTCAAGTATAGCAAGGATCATAGAGTTGGCGTGGGATGGGGTGATGTTTCATTCTGCTGTGCATGGGGTTGCTATGAGTCGGAAATGACTTGATGACACCTAACAACAACAACAACACAGAATGCATCCGCTATACTGCACTCTCCCTTCCTATCCCATCCCCAAATACTTGCTAGTATTTTCCTGGGGAATGAAGAGAACATTTTAAGACAGTGAGTAAAATGGCTCTTTATGAGATGAAGAATACAATTAACCAATTTAATAGTACTGGGGTGCTCTGGAAAGTTATATCTAGGCTGAAAGTCCTTCAACTCTTTCCAACTGTGAAGAGGCAGTCTTATTTAGGTGAGATCCATCCTGAGTTAGATTTTCTCAGGGATGAGTCTTACAGTGGGCTAATGCTTCCTCCTGGGCAAGATTCTGAGGGAACAGAGAAGTGAGTCTGGTGTCACTCCAATCCCTGGAGAAGAAAAGCAGGCAGCAGAGACTTGAGTAAAGAACCAGCAGAGAGATCCGGAATTATGGAGAGGATTCCCACATCATTTGGGGAAGAATAGAAGTGGAATTAACTAGTGGAAGGAACTGATCGTAAGACCTTCTTTTAATGGTTTATTTATCATTACGTATACTGATCCATTAATTCAACCAAAACATTTTTGTAGCTTTGACTAGATGCCAGAAGTATGGCATTCAGAGATAAAAGACAGATGTTTGCCTGTGAGGATACCCTAGTCCAGTGGGAAAAATAGACTAGAAAATAAATCATTATATTGTGATGTGTAAAAGAGTACGCATAGGATGTTACACATAGGATGCTATGCATAGGATGCTCATGTCTGGGATATCTAAGTCAGTTTTGGGAGTCTCATATAGTGGGGCCATGCTCCAGGGTAGCTCTTTTATGCATAAATACTTCCATACTATTCCATTACCCTTCCAAAGAAAGAATGACTCACGTTGTCCTTTTTAAGTTGCAAATACTCCCCTGAAGGGTAAACATAAGGACTACCAGTGATTTATATTTTAGTGGGAATTAATTTAAACATACTACTTTCTGAGATCTTAGAATAGCATATCAAAGTTAGAAATTATCTAGTCCAGTTCCCTCATTGTATTGAAAGGAGGTTTCATGTATGAGAGTTGTGAGAACTCCTGTTGGACTTGGCCTACCTGTACAACAGGGACTCCGGGCTGTCTGGTGTCTGCAAAGTCTCACCCAAATGGATTAACTAAGGTTCTTTGGGCCTTACATTTTCTACCTATTGATAATATTCACTAGGCTTTTTCTTTCTTTCGTTTAAAAGCATGTGCTGAGCATTTCCCACATACCATACACTGTGACAGGTGCTCTAGGCCTTTAAAGATGGAAAAATAGTGAAAGAAATAAAGAGAATGGCTTTACAGCCCCACCTCACTGCCACTTAATAGCTACGTGGTTTAGGGCAAGTCACTCAGAACCTTAACTTCCTCAGCTCCAAAATGGAGCTAATACCTATTTCACTGAATGTCTGAGAAGAATGCAGATGATATGTTAAGATAAGTGAAATATATAACACGGAACGTAGTACAGAACAAACGCTTAACAAATGATAACTAATGCTATTTCATTTCCTCCCAAAGGTGCCTACAGTCTGGTGATATGACCCATCTATGTATCAGGCCCACCGCTATAAATGGGGAACGCAAGGAGGAAGTTACCATGAGCTTTATCTTCTAGGGGGTGTGCTTGAAGCATTCTAAGAAGTCGGAAGAGAGGCATTAATTTTCCCTGAGTAAGTCTGCAAAGTTTTCACAAGGCTGAGTTAAATATTGAAGAATGCATAAGAATTTTCTGGGAGAAGTGAGGAAATGAGATTTCAGATAGAAGTTCTTTGTTTCTAAAACATGGAGGTTTGCAAGAGCATGGAACATTTAACCCAAACAGAGCATCTCTGTCTTATTATCTTACTTAAAACACCTTTAAAGTGTTATTATATTCCTATCAAAATAAGATCCTTAGCTTGGTATCTAAGACTAACCAGCCTACCTGTTTGAAATTATTTCCTACCATATCTTTATGCTAATTTTCATTTGTATTTCACCCATTTGTAGTCCTCTAAAATAACTTCCCTATGTCCATCTCTATAATTTGTTCACTTTGTTGTTCCCACCTTGGTGCCCTCTGCCAGCCAGGCCTGACTTACTCATTTGTCTTACTCAAATTCTGTATCTTCCTGCCTGGTTTAGCCCACCCTATTCATTCTCTCCTCTGAACTCCCTTAGCACTGAGTCATTCAGCACTGAATTACACATGGGGCTATGTCACCACTTAAATTTTCATGTTCCTATGTGTTATTTTTCCAACTTCATTTTAAGCTTCTCAAGGACTCAAAGCGAACCCCATATGGTTTCCAAAAGCAGACTGCCTTATCTTTCTTCCATGGAATAGCTGGTAGGTTCAAACCACCGACCTCTTGGTTAGCAGCCAAATGCCTTAATAACCAGTACACCACCAGAGCTACTTTTTCAGGGAAAGGAACCATAATTGAAACTTCTTCATACTCCTTTCAGCAACTTTCAAACAGTCTTACGTGATGACTACCCCTGACAGTTAATGTAATAAAATTGGTCCCTTTGTGTTTTGGGAAAAGAGATTGCAGATAGAAGAATCCAGAAGATAAATATTAGAGAGGCAATGGTCTAAATCAGTCACTCTAAAAGAATGTCACTGATCTCCTCTATATGAGATAGGGGGAGAATTCAGTACATTAATGTCATTTTACTGCACGTATTTCCCAGAATGATCTATCAGAGATCAGTCAACAATCAGCTCTCTATGTGCAAACAGAAGTGGTCCAGTCTTAGTGTGATGTCTGCCCCATATACCTCAAAGCAATGTTGTGAAGGAAAAAAACGGGAGGCACCATTCCCCCGGCGGGGAGTAAGAGATTCTCAAGACACACACAGTCGTTTCAAAATGCTGACACCCTGAGCTCCCATCCAGTCAGAGATTGTCCTTTTTTTACTTGTGGATTTTCTTCATCTAGGCAGTCACATCATTTCTAGGTTAAAGGGTGTGTTATACATTTTCCCTTGAGAAGAAACTGTAAGGCTAACGAGCCGAGACTGAAAACGATTACTGTGCTTAGGTAAACTGCAATGACTCAGAGTTCAAGATTTGGGGGACAGATCTAATTAAATGTGGTAGATAGAAAATTTCCTACAAGTAGTTTCTATCAGTGCAGTTAAACTGCAAGAATCAAATGAGATTAGGCTGGTAAGACACAGAAAGGCCTGGAACACTGAAGCCAAAGGCCCCTGTCAAGGATCCTGCTTGGTTTTGGCTCATGTTAGGTGTCAGTTTATAGCTCACTAGCCTTAGTAGTGGGATGTAGAGCTTTTACCATCCACATATTGCCAGAATCTTTGCTACCCAAGAAAATAATCTCTCTTTAATGGACAATTCAGCTTGTCTACTGCCAACTCCAACCAATGGAAGGTAGATCAGTATAAATGTTTGTATGTAGATCCTACAATCTAGGCTTGAATGTTAAGGAGTCATGAAGAAAATTAGCAGTCAACTTTTGTTTAAGCCATATAAATGGACAGATTGAGGCAAGGTGGAGGTGAGTTGACAGTAAGGGAGTAACAGGTGAAACTAGCCCTGTAGTTCCACAAAGATAAGGACAGCTGACAAGGATGGATGACCTGGTGGGAGAGTTTCTGCTAAAATAGAGAGGTAAATAGAGGTGTTTTTCAGGAAGCTGCACACATAAGCAGCAGTTATACAAAAAAAACTAAGTCACTGAGCTCCCAGTAAGTATGTCTCTACATAATGTGTAGTAGGAACAGAGATCTGCTCAGGGTGGGAATTTCTGCCCATTTTTTTTTTTTTCCTTCCTAACAGAGATGCCAATGTTACTAAAGATAACTGGCCATGAAGTCAGAGGACTGCCTGCTTTGCACAGGACTATATTGCCAAAGCTGCTGATATAATACCTGGCTAGTAGCGGTGCTTAATAAATATTTTTGGAATAAATGAAAATGAGCGTAATCAGTGAGTAGAGGGAGGGAAATATTTGTGAACTTGCCCTGAGCCACCTGGGTTCAGAAAAAATATAGTAGGATGGCTGCAAATGGCAAAGACATAGGCTGGTGAAATTTAATATGACCCCTTCTCTTTCTTGTTCACATCAGACAGGAGGGTAATTGAGGTGGAGCAGAGGTTTGGCTCCTCAGGTCTGGTGTCTATAATTTTACAATAAGATAATCATTATTCTTATTATTTCATTATTATTGCAGAATGGCTGGTACCTGAGTAGTTATAAAACAAATAGCCCTTTTGGATTGTCAACAACACACGGGTTTGGCCCTGATTCCTTTAATATCCTTCTCTGAAAGCTTCAAGTAGACACTCTACTTCACTAGGTCCCATTCACCATGACAAAAATTAGGAGATCAAGAGGAAGTGGCTCATTTGTCAAAAAGTCCATAGGATCCAGCATATCTAACAATAAGCATTATATGTGTATGTTTAAACATTGAAGGCTATTTCAGCCAAGACAAACTATAGAACTCTGCCCTCAGTGACTACAATTCAGTGGCTTGAGGTTGTTGCTGCTAAATGTAGACATGGAAAACTTTGTATTGCTCAAGATTCTCTGAAAGTTCATGTATTGACCATACTTGTCTGCCTCTTTGGCACAGCAAATAATAATACATTATTTGGGAATTTTCTGTCCATGATTTTCCTATGAGCTTTTTAACTTATCATAAAAATAATAAGTATTTTTTCAGAGATACCACAAAAACTGATCTTAAACCATCTGAGTGTATTCATGTTGCCTCTTGGAATTTGTACTAAATCCTAGCATGCTTGGGTTTTATTGGTGCCTTCTCATCTTTCCTGATCCCAAAGCATTTCTTTTCTCTAGTAATAAGCACTCTTGGTTTTTTCAGTGACAAATTTTCATCTTCATCACAAAATATACCATGCAAAAACTCCCTGAAGAGGGACCAGGTTTGCTGGTCTGATAGAGCCTGGTGGAACCATTGAGACTATGGCCCCTAACTGCCCTCCAGGTCTGAAATTGAACCTACACCTGTGGCTTCCAGCCAAACAAAAGACAGGCATAGGAGTTGCATATTTACCCAAGGTAGATACACTTCTTGGAGGGAACAATCATGGGAGAAAGAAGGGCCGTTTATGCACAGGGAGACAGCTCAGGGGGCAGGAGTGCATGGAGGGATGAACACAGGGAAGAGGAGGAATTGGGAGGGAGCTGTTGCATTGTGGTAAATTGTAGTCAGTGTCATGAGACAAAGTGTATGTGAACTGCTGTATGGAAAGTGAATTTGCTCTGTAAACTGTCACCCAAATCACAATTAAAAAAAAAAAAAAATATATGATAGGGATATATGATCAATTCTAAGATGCCAAAGTGGAACTTGATGAATTTGAGTCTGAAATATGATCAAAACATAACTGATGTCTAGAAAGATGAGCCTTGCCTTCCCCAGCTGCAAACCCACCACTGACCATGGGCTTGTACTCTGCTCCTAGCTGCAGGCAGCCTACAGTGGCAGTGGTGGCCTTAATGTTACACTTGGAGCTAACCAGAGTGGACTTTTATCAAAATCTGCTATATTGTTTATATAAATGCTAGATCTCAATTTGTCTAAGAATCAGATAAAGGAAAAATAATCATTGAAATACAGAAATATTCTGCATTATAAAACAAAAGAAAAATATGGAAAGCATTTTAATGAGCAGGTAAATCAACAACATGGATGTGAAAAAGATTTTCTTCATGAAATAGCAGTAAATCTAGGACTTCCTCTGCCTTCTTCACTCAAAATTTAGAGGACCTGAACTTTTGATAATATAAAAGATGAAAAGTTAATACACGGAATGACAGGGAAAAAAAAAAAAAAAATCTCCTTCCTGAACAGAATCAAACACATTTATTTCTGCTCTTAACTCTTGAAGTTAAAATAGGATGTGTTTCTCTTCTTGGAAAACTGGTACTTTCTGATCAATTGGTTTTTTAGCAATTAGTATCCACAAATAATCACAATCTGGCCAAGAAGAAACTTCTATGGAAGTAGACTGCTCAGTTTGTCTTCCAAGGAGTGACTGGTGGGTTTGAACTGCCAGCCTTATGGGTAACAGTCAAACGCCTTAGGCACTATGCCACCAGAGCTCCTCCTATTCTGCTGCAAATTGAATGTAATTCTACCCCCATCCCATTGCTCATGGTCAGGCAGATGGTCCTCATCCAAGTTACTGTGTTTTATAGAGGATGTACATAATTCCCCAATCAGATAAAGTCATTAAAGTGCTTCTAGATATAGAAAATAGAGAATCTTCTGAACTGAAGAAAAAATAAGCCAGAAAATTTCCTTTAGATAAAGCCAATGGAGCTCAAAAAGAAATTGAAAGAAGGCATTTTAATATCTCTGCTTTTCAATGCCTATTTCTTGGAGGGATGAAGACAAAAACAAAGTATATTTCTTTACAACAAACAAGTGGTTTGAAAAAGGAGACCATCTAAAAGCAATTCTTATTAACTAGACTTCCAGTCTGAATATACGGGAAATAGGCTAGTGTTCCCTCCACTATACTGACTCATATCATGAACTGAATCATCCAAAATCTAGTTATGATAATACAGAGTTAGGAAGAGGGTCTCTCATAGGTTTCAGAAAACCTATAGGCTGTTATCAGCAGAAGGAATTAAGCAGCAAAAAGGAAAGTGAGAAGAGTTCCCAAAGTGGACCATCTGACAGGTTGAGAAATTAAACTAAGTCCTTATGTCAGGGGAGCTTGAGTCTTTGGGGGCCTTGAAAGATCAAACATCCATAGTTCAATTTCTGCAAATTCTCTGCTAGCAGGTGGTGCCAACACAGAATATGAGTGCCGAAGGATATTTGGATCTGCCCTGCGTCTGGGAGGATTACAGAGGGAACTATGGTATTGGAGACAATATGTTCACATCACACCTGATTTCAGTTGCCACAGGCTACAGCTGTGGCCAAAGTAGGAGCCATCTTAGAGCCACAGGAATCTGGGATTCAACCTCTAATTTGCAGAGTGCATCTGCTTTATAGACCTTTTTGACAGCAGCTTCATAATTAGAAAACATGCCTTATATTTTCTCACTTCCCAAGCCATTAGAAAAGAGAGAGAGAGAGAGAGAGAGAGAGAGAAATCTGGCTTTACTTTTAAAACACTAATTACGTGATGGGGGAAAAACTTTAATTTCAGGAACACACTCAACAAAGTCAAGCAATTTGTAAGCAGAGTAATATCCCTGATAGAAGGGAAATCACGTGGTACAGTAAATTGGATTTATCAAACAAATATTTGTGCCTAAGGTACTGAGTTCTACACATTGGATTCATCTGAGGTTATACAGTCAGTGTCCCTTAAAGCAACCAATGCACTGCTATTGAAGCAGTGGGAGTTACAGTTTTATTTTGGCAATTAATCATTTGGGGGAACTCTTTAAAACTAATTGGGATTAAACAGACCCAACCCAAAGAAGACTCTTAGAATTAGTTTCCTCAAAATCTTTTCAAGACTGAAGATATACTACAGGCTTATACTAGAAATCAAAGTTTCAAGGAAAAAATGTTTAATGACATTTTCCTAATGGACCAAGAAGTCTGACGGACTACTACTACTACTATTTTAGGCACTGGACTATTTTGTGAATTATCTTACATAACCAGATCGCAGTCCTGTGAAGTAGATTCCAAAATAATTCCCATTTTACAGATGAGGAAATTGAAACATGTAAAGAGTAAATAAACATCCCAAGAATAAACATCCTAAGGTCACCCAGTTATTAAATGGGAGAACTGGGTATTCAACTTAGGCAGTTCTTTCTAGCATTTATAATCTTAAACATGATATTAGAGTGCCTTCTTAAGGATCAAAATGGCTAGTTTTATTCTCTCTGATAAAATACATTTAAAAATTTAAATTTCATAATCATTGGCATAAAGCTCTTCTATCTTACATTGGAATTAAATGTATGTACAAAATTAAATATGGGTGTGTATAATCTTGATCAACTGACAAACTAAAGTAATTTTAGGGAAAAATAAAGGGCACAAAAAATAAAACTGGTTTTCAAATTGAAACCATGTGCATTAATATATCTAGGCGAAACTTAGATGGGAAAATAAGGCAAAAGAAGCATTAAACTATTTAAAAGGACAGAGGAGAGCAGAACCATTCCATTATACCGCCTTCCTATGGACTGCTATATCAAACACAGTGAATGTCATAGCCAAATAAAACAAGAACTAGGAAGTAATTATAGATATATATTAGTTTAATGATATTATAAGTCCTTATAAACATAATTTCGGTGCTTTTATTCAACTTTTATAGTTTCTCTATTCCATCTTTTCCTCTTGTTTATCTGTTGATTCATTTTTTCATCATAAAAAGTATCGGTTCATAAAATTTATTTTTAAAATAAATTTGAGTAAACCAATTCATCTCTTAAGTGTAACATAAAATTCATACTTTAGAGATGGGATTTAGTGAACTCCTCGGAAGGAAGATGGGGCAATCTACTTCCATAGTGATACTGCCTCAGAAACTCAAGGAGGGGTCGCTATGAGTCGGATCTGACTTGATGGCAGTGTGTGTGGTTTTTTGGTTGGTTGGGAAGAGAAGAGCTATTATGTCATGCTAATAATTGGTAGAACTGATCTGACTGCTTTGAAAGTGCTGATTATTGATACTTGGTTTTCTTAAAATGGAACACATATGAAGAGAGAGGATTGGAGAGGCTCTGTTAATAGTACCATCCACTTTTTGTTCAGCAAGCTCCAAATGTACATTAAAAATGTCAGGATTTCGTTGTACTATTGTAAGTTCTAGGACAATCCAAAACAAGCTTTCCAACAATTAGTTTATTAGGTTGACTATTAGAGTCCCTGACTTCCTACCATTTCATTTTCATAAATTAGTTTTGCCTCATTTTTCTGTCTCTAAAGAAGAGAAAATAAAGTATGTAAGACTTTCTTTCTATGATGTTTTATGATTACCCTTAGAAATATTCCTGATTTCCTTTCATAGATGCTGCATAGCCACTCATCCTTGGGTGCTAAAATGACAAGAAGAAAATTTAGCACTGTTTATTATTTCAGATAATCACAGATGCCAGAATATGATCCTTCCCAGCTTATTTATAACTGACAAAACATAGAGTGAAAATTTAAAAAGTACAATAAAAAAAATAGAAGCCCAGGGACTAAAAAGAGCTCATCAGATTTTTCAGCCACTGAATGTAATGGCCATTGAAATTTTTGCCTGAGTTTCAAAACCTGTATTTTGAGACTTTCATGCTGTATCTAAAACACACTAAGCACTAGCATGATTCTCAGTGGGAAAGTAAAAGAACTTATAAGTAGGTAAACCTTTTAGAACAATGACCTAAGTTCTGATGATACGTCAACATTATACAGCTTATGATTCCTATAAAAGCAATGGATCTCTGATTTAGTTTGTTTTTGTTTTTTATTCACAAGGTAGGTTTTTGCTTTCAGCCCACTAAGAAATCAAAAAATACATAAAAGATTATAAGGTTATTTTAATCCAAAGGATTGAGCTCCTTGAGATCTTACTTAGGGATTTGTGTATTTGCCCCTCCCCCCCTCCACTTGGCAGATGGAAAAAACAAAGCAGAGAAATGTTATACAACCTATTTATGGGTGGAGAAGTCCATGGCAGGGGCATGACATGGTACCCAGGTTCTCAACTGTTGGGCCATAGCATTGTCCTTCTAAATATTTGAGATTCCAGCCATACTGTCTTTACTGTTGAGTTGGCCACCAACTCATGGCAACATCTTGTACCATGGATGAAACACTGTCCAGTTCTGTGCCATCCCTATGACTGGTTGCAGATTTTTTTGAAGCAGATAACCAGACCTTTCTTCCTAGTTTTAGTCTAGAAAGTGGTGTTGAAACCTGTTCTACATGATAGCAGCATACAAATCTCCACTGACAGAGAGGTGGTGGTGATATTAGCTCACTTTGAAATAGCACAGTCTATCATAACACTGGGAGCTCTGGTGGTGTAGTGCCTAAGGCATTTGACTACTAACCAGAAGTGACCACTACTAACCACTCCTTGGAAGTAAGGTTGGGAAATTTACTTCTGTAGTGATACTGCCTTGGAAACCCAAGGAGGGGTTGCTGTGATTTGGATCTGACTCGACGGCAGTGAGTTTGGTTTGATCATAATATCAAGAAAAGTCCCCATGACCACTTCATGCCAACTTCTTTAAATTGAGAAGAGAAAATGTAACCATCCAGATTTAACCCTTACATCAGTCAATGAGCTTAAAAGATCAACCAGAGTCCCCATTTACATAGTGAAAATTACTCCCCTGAGCAGAGATTAATAGGATGAGACATGCTAACATTATAATTACGATTGTTATATAATGCCCTGAACTGTGTCTGCACAACATGATAAAAAGCATGACTGTATGTACTTAAATGATTTTGTTACTTTCTCTTTCAACAAAAGTATAAAAACCTTAACCTGGTTAACCTAAATTGGGTAGAATCTGAGGACCCTGTACCAGATGGTGCATAAGCTCAAACAAATGCTCTGTTTTCCTCAGCCTGGAGTGATTTTAATTGGTGAAAGTTGCACCAGGCAGGGACCCTAACTTTAGTGGTAACAGAACTGTGCATGAGGTGCACCTGGAACAAACTCAGGTCTCCTGCATAGAGAGTGAGAATTCTACCTCTGAACCACCAATGCTAGTGAATATTGTCGTCATACACTCTTTGTATCCTCCTCTTTGCAAATCACTCAACACTGCCAATCTATCTCTTACTATCATACCATTTGTCAGGTTTACCTGCCTCTTCTGAGTTTCACAGTTGCCACCTTACTCGGACATCAATCCTGCACCATTCCAGGCACAGTTCTAGACAAGAGGCTCTAACATGTTGTCTCCCATACAGTTTCTTTCTTGCATTTCATCCTATATCCATTTGCTTTAACAACCTGCCTCCAGTACACCTAAACTAAAAACCCAATCTCATTTTTTCTCCTTGTTGTTGTAGGTGCTGTCGAGTTGTCTCTGACTCATAGCAACTCTGTGAACAGCAGAAGGAAACACTGTCCAGTCCTGTGCTAGCCCCACGATCCTTGCTATACCTGAGCCCATCGTTGCAGCCACTTCTCCACTTTGGAATCTGCTGCCTCTTCTTTCAACAATAATATCTTATTACAATGAAACATGTACTTTCTACTGGCCTAGCTTAGCTCCTCAGCACTTCATTCCATACATTTGGAATGTCTTTACACTTTGTTCTTCTGCCATTTCACATTCCCATACTCCTCTACTGTGGCTTCCAAGTTAGCGTAACTCAAGGTTAACCAAGTCTAAAAGTACATACTCACGCTGTACCCTATTTATTTGTTTGTGTGTACAGGTAATCATGAATGTTTTCAGTGACTGTTTGCTTTTTCTAAAGAGACTTTTGTAAACTCCTAGAGGTCAAGGCTGGGCTCTAAATCTATTGTGACCATATAGGAAAAGTACTTCCCAGATAGTTTTGCACTGGAATGACACCTTAATACGGGTATGTTTCATAAAGTCTCTGAATATTATGAAGACATCTTTTTCCCTTTAAGTATTTTCTTTGGTTGGCTAGAAGTTTCTTTAAATCTTAGACCTTGTCCCTCCAGCCTATCTTTCCTTCAAAATGGAAACTTAAACGTTAAAACTATAGAATTACACTGTCTCAACCCTAAACTTTTTTACATTTCCAACCTATGAAGTTTAAGCAGATTCTGAAATTTAAAAAAATGCTTCCTGTAGCTCTCTCTCATGTCTATTGATCCATTTTTTATATACATCCATCGATAAAGAGGGTTCTTAAGTTTTTTTCTGCTGTAGATCATTTTGGCAGTCTGGTGAAGTCCACACACACCTTTACTTAGAATAATGTCTTTAAAGGCAAACAGTATTAGAATCTTCAAGGAAATCAGTTATATTGAAATTCAATGATATTTGAAATTTATCAAATTATAAAAAGTATGATATAGGAAAATACATCCTTATTTATTAAGGTGTTATATAACAACATCTAGTATTGTATCTAACAACTATAATAATTTCAAGTATTCATATTCCAAGATAGCTACAAGAACAGGAATATGATATTATTAATGTATGTATGTTTTCTAGTGGTCACCAACACATATTCTAGCATCACTACATTACTAACATCACTGTGGTTTTTAGTCTACATTCCTAATTGAATGAAATGTTAAATTTCAGTTAGAAGTTAGTGAAATTAAAGTTGTAATTTTTCTCCGATCCAAATTTATCAACTTCCTGAATTCTACCCATAGTCTCTGTGTTGGTCCATGTCCCAAGGTTAAGAACCCTTGGACTCTGAAGTTCTGCTTTCCATATTTTTCTAACCAGTGACTACGGCACAACTGTCCAGAATAAGTATACAGTAATTTCTTCAACTTCAATCCATTACTCTTCTTATATTGCTATAGTTAGGATTTTTAGATGCTATTTGACATCTGCCTCTTCCTTTACTGACAGCATATGTGTAGTCTCTTAAAATCTTAAAGTTTCTCTTAAAACCAGGTGTTGGTCTCCTTTCCAATAAAGGTTAACAGGTTGGGAAGTTAAAAAAAGACATTTTTTTTTCCCCCCTCCACCATGGAAATGCAAGTTTGCAGTATACCTAAATACCTACTAAATGAAATAATAATAACTGATATGCTATTAGTTCATCTTTTTTCTTCACAGGTCAATTCGTAGGGGATTATTTTACAATTTGTTTACTGAAGTATATTCTATATCTTTATTAAAAGACCACTAAGCAGGAATGTCTAATACCAAGGGACAATTTTATAGTCACCCCAATTTATTTTCCTATCTTGAGGTGTGCTAGATAATTTCTTAGCCTTCTCACTCTCAGGTTGTAATCCTCTGTTGCCCCATATGAGATCTGATTGAAACCCTAAACAGGCAGGTTTATTTACTTGAATGCTTTATCTTCCACTAGCTACATAAGGCATGACACTTAACTCATTCTTTCTCCTCCCTTACACAAAACTGAGAATGGCTTCTTAAAATTATATAATAGCCTATAAACTTACAACACCCATTAGGAACCTAGACCTAGACAATGTTTGTTCAATTTCTCCCTATAAATTCACATAAATAAAATGAGGTGTGAGAGGACAGGAACTAGAGCCTTGGTGTTCAATACCCAGCTAGGGCTTGGTGCAGGATTCTTTTTTGTCTCTTTTGTTGACACTTCTATTGACAACGTGCCATGAGTCAGAGCTGACTCCATAGCAACTTAGAGCAACAACACTGACAATACTAACAATGGCAGGACACAAAAGTAATCCCAATTACTAAAAAAAAAAAAAAAAAAAAATTAAAGTAGCACCCCAAAAAATGTCTGAATACCTAGCACCAATGAAGCACTTACCAAAGCAAAACATTTATTTTTCAATTAAAACGAACTAGTCAGTTTAAATGCTCTCATTACTTTAAATGTTTTATGTTCTGCTTGTGCTTTTCTTTTTAAAAAAATAATTTTTGAAGTTCTGATTTAAGACAGATTCCTTCTCCCATTAGTTATAGAATCTATGTCTATGATTATTTTTATTTTTATTTGCATCAAGTGAAAAATTATCTTAATATCTTAAAGCCTTTTTCATTTTCATTTTGAGTAGAATCTTGGAAATTTGAAAGGTGCTACACAGAAATAGACCCATAAATCAAAAAAGAAATATAATGATTTCAGAGCGCCAAGGTTAGTGTAAAATAACACTTTAAATGGTACATAGTTTTATTCTGTCCTTCCTAGATTAACACAAAACCAAACTGGAAGAAGAAACACAGAATGTCACAGACACAAGAGGCTAAACATTGTGTAACAATATTCATGGTGCAAGGACTTTAGGAAAATCCTGTGCAAAATACCACAGCAACATAAAAATAGCATTGTTCCTCACAAATCAGTGTTCCAGGCAAATGCTTTTCAGTAAGATTTACAGAACATTTTGGGGATCATCTTTATTCAAGTTCAGAGTAGATATTATGGAAACATCTTTTAAAACAAGAATACCCTTTAACATTGAACTTATTGAAAAAAAAAACAAAACCAAAAAACCAGTGAGATTCAGTGCCAGCAAGCATGTGAGCAAATGGGCAATCTACTACACTATTGTGAAATAGTCAATCAAAACCACTTCTCTTGAGATTAATTTGGCCTACTATCTGAAAATTCCTTAAAATAGTACTTTTGCCTGAATTTATGGAAATTTATCTTAAGGATATAACAATGGGTACATAAAAATTTTTTTTGCTGCAAGAATATTTAACAAAATAAATTACTCAATAACTACAGCCTGGTTAATTAATTATGGCATATCTATAGAATGTAAGGAGCTCTAGTGGCATAGTGGATAAGGCATTTGGCTGCTAACCAGAATGCTGGTAACTTAAACTTACCAGCTGCTCCATGGGAGGAAGATAAGCCAATCTACTTCCATAAAGTTTTACAGACTTGGAAACCCAAGGGGGGCTCTCTTTGAATCAGAATCAACTCTATGACAGTGGGTTTGGTTTGGGTATAGAAATAGGTAGCCAATAACAAGACTTTGTAAGTGTATTTATTAATATTTTTTAAAATCCAGAATA
>NW_006921638.1:3811595-3846081 GCF_000298275.1 Orycteropus afer afer | reverse complement strand
GTTGGGCAATCTACTTCCATAGTGATACTGCCTTGGAAACCCAAGGAGGGGTTGCTATGAGTTGGGTCTGACTCGACGGCACATAACAACAACAACAAAACAAGTTCAAGTCCCCCTTTCATGTCTGAAATATCAGCTTCACTCAGCACCTTTGGCTAAGACTCAGAAATGAAGGGGAAAACACATTTTTCTTTATTCTGACATGCATTTCCATTAATTATATGTGTTCTCTTGTGTTCATCAATAGTGAACTTCAGGGTAAGTTTTTTTTTCTACCAGTATTAAATAGTTCTGCATGGCCAATTTTCAGGTCTGTCAAGAAAAGCCAAGACTAATATCCCAGTGTCATGTTTATAGCCATCTGTGTAGAAGCAAAATCAGGTTTGGACAGCTTTTATCTTGCTAAGGTTCACATATTTTGATGTGTGGAATGAATACTGGGGTTTAGAAGCATAAATGGATTAACATGTTTGGCGAGGGCAGGGAATGGGCAGATTCTTCCAAACTAGCTCTTCCAAGTATTGACAGAAAGTAATTAAAACAAGGTAAGCCAGTTTTTTTGGGGGAATGGAGGCAGGGAGGGAAAAATCCCACATGAAATAAAGCACAGTAATTTTAGACTTAAGTTTGTGTTTCCTCAGATGCAAATAAAAACAAAATATTTAAATTAAGAAAATTTAGTTAGTTGTTTGTCTTAAAGTCATAAAGATTATTTCCTCAACTTGTAAAGAAATGAGGCAGCAGGCAAGCTCACCTGGTTCTGCACTGCCCCAGGGGACGGGGGTAAGTGCCAGGCTGTTAGTCTGCAGGCACAGTGGTTGGGATACAAAAAGCTCTCACCAGCATTTAATGCCCACAGGTCACCTGTAGGCCTTTAAAATACACCTGCCATCTGGTCTCACTCAGTGTCCCTATAATTATTTATCTTTCCCTTTTCTGCCCTGGAGTCATCTTAGAAAGAAATTATTAAGCCTAAGATTATTTCATAGCAAACGAGGACTTTTGATCTAATATGTCTGAGATACCAGCTTTTGCACCACATCTTTGGCAGTTTCATCTTTTTGCCCAATTAATAAAGCAGGCACTTGTTTGTTCTGAACTGTCCATTGAGGAAGATGACTTTTCTGAACCATTAGTGCCTTGTGCATAAGCCCCAGTGGCCAGTCCAGGACCTGGAGTACCTTAAACATATAAAAAAACTGTTCCCAACCATACCAAGTGAGTTTATAAAGGTTGTGACCTTAGCTTCAAGACTATCTAGCAGAAAAGGTTCAGTATTTTGTGATTGACAGGGGGATATTAGTAAAACGGTTGGTCTACAAAGCACAAAAATGTAACTCCAATTTTGAAAGCCTGAAATAAAATGAAAGAACTTTGTAGGAGATCCATATGGTAAATCTACAGGATACCAAACATCCAGATGTTGTAAAACATCTGCATTACTGCTTGAACTTTTCCATGTTCCTCTTGATGTTTGGCTTTGTGTAGACATAACAAGCTAATTTTGGCAGATTTCATAATAAATTCAAGGAAAATATTTCACTGTATTGTTTATTTTTGATACTTCTAGAATGACTAACTTCTCATCTTTTTATTTCCTCTAGTATTATTGAGTATATGCTTAATGTAGATTGGTTGAATGAGGGGAAAAGATGACTCATAATTAAATGCACAACTGAAAAGAGAAACGATTTCCGAGTAGGACAATTCCATTATTAGTAATAGCATATCTATGAACTCAGAAGTACATTTATTCTGAATCCTTCATTCTATGCATCCATATTTCATCAATCTTTATCATTTCTCATTATAATATATAGAGATATTGAATAATTATTCTTGTTTTACAGGTGAAAATACAGAGGAACTGAGATATGAAATCTGTCAAGTCACATACTGAGATCCTGTAGATCATTCAACTGCCCATCCCAAATCACCCAATAAAATATGATGCATCTCTGATTGTAAAGGTTTATTGTGTGAACTTAGGAGGAATTTATTTCTGCATTTATTTATTTATTTTGGTATAGGGTCTGAATTACTGAGATGTGTGAATCAAAGGGCTTTCATTTGAAACATACTCTCAGTTTATTAATTTTTTCCATAAAGCCTTACTTTTCCATCAGAGAGGCAAGAACTCTCTTTCTAGTTGGTATGGGCTGCTCTGGATAAAATGGAGATGGCAGTAGAATCTGCCTCTAAGATTTTTGTGAGGTAGAATCTACCTCATGGGGTTATTTAGTTGATTAACTGAGGACTCATGTTTAGAGGGTTTAGTACAGTGTCTGGCACACAGCACCTGCTGCAACTTACTGTTGGTTATTACTGTGAATACTGCTGGCACTGAGCTTGGCACAGAGACTATTCTCAGTAAGTGTAAGTTCATTCTTGCTTCCTGCTTTGTAGATGCTGAGGATGCTTGATTTTTTAATTAAATGATGAGCAAGTCAGTAAAATCAGTCCATTAACCTAGTGCCTATGACAAGGCCCCACTGGCCATACCCTTGTATGAAAAGAAGATAGCTATCAGTAATCTACCTGACTTATGAAGTAAGAAAGAGGAAATTGAAGATTTAGAACTTTCAATGTAGCAATGACAGCAGTGGGCAGTAACTTCCTTTAGAAAGAACGTGCTGTTCCAACAGGCTGTCCAAGGCCCCAAAGTAGGTTTTAGACTCCAGGTGTTTTGTTTAAAATTGGCACAAAGCACCACAGAGCAAAGATGGGTTGTGTGTGGCCGCAAAAGGGTTCTTTTATTTGTCTTTGGAATTGAGGAAAGAATTTATTAGCCAATTCTCCTTATGCAGGTCAGTATACCAGCAGATAAAGAGATATTTGGGCTTTAAAACTATCCTATGGAGTTTGGCTCAGGGATCTCCGCAGGCATTCTTACCCAACAATGCTTTATTTATTTATTAACTTTTTATTGTGATTTGGGTGAAAGTTTTATACAGAAAATTTGATTTCCACTCAACAGTTCATATACATTTTGCTTCGTGACATGGACTGCAACCCCCACAATGTACCACCAGCTCTTCCTGCTTCTTTCCTGTGGTTACCTTTTCCCTGTGTCCTTCTTTCCTATGCATTTCTATGCTTTCTGAGGTTTCTTCCTGGGTAGATGCTGCCCTTCTGATCTCCCATGGTTGTCTGTTCAGGGTGAACCTCCCTGTTGTAATTGTTCACCTCATAGACCTGTCTATTGTACAGCTGAAAGGTAAGCCACAGGAATGAGTTCAATTCCAGGCTCGAAGGGTGAGTAGAGGTCATAGTCTTGGGGCTTTCTATCAGACCCGTAAGCCTAGTATTTTATGTTATTTTGAGTTTTAGTCCATATTTTTCTCCCACTCTGTGCAGGCTCTCCAATTTTGATCCCTCTCTGAGTGGTTGGATGTGGTAGCTGGGGACCACTAATTTTCTGGCCTCAGGGTCTTGTAGGCTGAGGTTCCTATGCTTCACTAGACCTTTGTACTAATTGTTTCTAAATGTCTTAGGTTTTACTCACTCTTTGCTCTGGAGTGGAAAAACCAATAGTTGCATCTTCGATGGCTGCTGACCTAGTCACTACTAACCAAAGTAGGATGCAGAATATATTTTTGTGTACTATGTTATGCCTACTGAGCTTGATCACCTGCGACCATGGTCCCGACCTCACAGGCCCAGCAACTCACACCCTCAAGGTGTTTGGTTGTGACTAAGAAGGTATCGTATTTTTGCTTCTATTTGCTCTATTATAGATATGGACATTTGTAAAGGAGCTCCAGCAGTGCTGTGTTTAAGGCATTCAGCTACTAACCAAAAGGTTGGCAGTTGGAACCCACCAGCCACTCTATGGGAGAAAGACCAGGCAGTCTGCTTCTGTAACGATTTGCAGCCTTGGAAACCCTGTGGGGTTGCTTTGTTGTTGTTGTTGTTATTTTTGTTATGTGCCGTCGAGTCGGCCCCGACTCATAGCGACCCCTCCTTGGGTTTCCGAGGCAGTATCACTACGGAAGTAGGATTGCCCAACCTTCCTTCCGAGGAGTGGCTGGTGGGTTTGAACCACCAGCCTTCTGGTTAGCAGTCAAGTGCTTTAGCCACTATGCTACCAGAGCTCCCATGGGGTTGCTAAGAATCAGAATCAACATTTGTATAGCACGTACAAAAACATATGTAGAAATATCATCTGCCAAACCTATATATGGTCTTGGGTATATTTCCATGTACCTACCCATACCTGATCATCTTGCCTGTCTACCTATGTATTGACCCATAGATTAATGTTTGTTATTACTGATAATGTAGTATTGTTTAAGTAATGGAATTTACCTTTGTTGTCTGTACCACTTGTGTACCTCCCCATGTCTTCCTGTTCCTTAGTGATCTTGTGCTGGTCAGTCACTTGTGATATGTTGCCTTTCCCTTTACTCAAGTCACTATTTGTCCCTTATCTAACTAGCAATTTTCCCTCCCCTTCTCTCCCTTCCCTGGTAACCAACAAAGAAAGGTTCCTTCCATATGTAAACCGTTCCTTGACTTTTTATAATAGTGAATTCATACAATATTTGTCCTTCTGTGAGTGGCTTTTTCAATCAGCATAATGTCCTCCACGTTCATCCGTGTTATGAAGTATTTCACAGATTCTTCATTATTCTTTAATGTTACATAGTATTCTCCTGTATACAGGTACCATAATTTGGTTATCCATTCATATGCTGATGGACACTTAGGTTGTTTCCATCTCTTTGCTATTGTGAATAGTGCTGTGATGAACATGGGGTGCATATATCTATTCGTGTCCTGGCTCTCACTTCTTGAGGATATATACCTAGCAGTGGGATTGCTGGAGCTAATGGTATTTCTACAAAGAATGTTTTAAGGAAGTACCATGTCATTTTCCACAATGGTTCTACCATTTTACAATCCCACCAGCAGTGTTTGGGAGTTCCAGTTTCTCTATACTCTCACTAGCATTTGTTATTTTTGTCTTGTTGAACTTTTCTATTATTGCTGGGGTGAGATGAAATCTCATTGTTTTCATCTGCGTCTGTTTAGTGGGTAATGTTTAATGGTGAGCATTTCTTCATGTGTTTGTTGACACCTGAATATCCTCCCAGGTGAAGTGTCTTTTCTTGTCCTCTGCCCATTTTATAATTGGATTACTTGTCTTTTCCATGTGGAGGTCGTGAATTTTCTATAGATTTTAGAGATAAATCCCTTGTTGGATATATTGTTGCCAAATTCCAACAATGTTTTAGCTTCCTATATCTTTATGAGGGAAAGGAGCTCTGGGGGCACAGTGGTTGATTAACAGCTGCTAACCGAAAGATCAAATCTTCAAGCCCACCAACTGCTCCCCCAGGAGAAAGATGAGGTAGTCTGCTTCCATGAAGATCTACAAGGCTTGGAAACCCTACGGGGTAGTTCTATTCTGTCCTATAGGGTCACTGAAAGTCAGGATTGACTCAATGGCAGTGGATTTAGTTTTGGTGTTTTATCTTTACCAGAAATAAAGCTATTTGGGAGTCAGGTTGTTAGCAGAAAGGCAGTATTCACTGTCACATTATAGGGGAGAGACATTATCATTGTCATTCTCAGTTTAGCACTTCCGCTCCCCAGCAGGAGAATAAAGTTTTAGCATTGATTGAAGACTTTGGACAAGAATGGAACTGCATGAGAACTGGAGCCCAGAGCTACCTCTTGGTTTACCAAGTTTTTCTTGGCTTGCCACTTACTTGCTCTGCAACCTTGGCAGTTCACTACTTGTAATTTTAGGTTCTGTCATCATCAAATAGGCATAAATACTCATGCTTAATTTTGCAAAATTTCTGTCACTATTTTAGGAGCTCTTGTAGCATAGTGGCTAAAGCACTTGACTGCTAACCAGAAGGCTGGCAGTTCAAACCCACCAGCCACTCCTCGGAAGGAAGGTTGGGCAATCCTACTTCCGTAGTGATACTGCCTCGGAAACCCAAGGAGGGGTCGTTATGAGTCGGGGCCGACTCAACGGCACATAACAACAACAACAACAACATCTTATGAGAGGTACAGGAATGTGCTCCGAAACCTCTCCATCTCTCAATACCCAGAATGATCTATACTGGCCATGCCTGGCCACTGAGAATAAGACGAACATGAAAAATACACAATACACATTAAGCCTCACAAATCTAAGGAAACACAGAGAGAGAGCTGGGAAGAATGGTTTTAAGTTTGCTATTCAGGTGATCTGAAGAGATGTGAGTAGTTCCATATAACTATTTGAAAAAGTAACATGTATCAAAGGTACTTGGGGAAAATCTAAGCCTCTATTTGTCAATAGGGAATTACTTCACTTTAGTCACATTTTAATTTTAATTGAAGAACACCATTTCCACAATGTTACTCGGCACCAGATTAGGTCTGAAAGTATTGACCAAAAATGTCAGCATTTCTACTCACATTTGCAACAGGTAAATCTGTACCTGGTGGTTTCAGTGTTGCAAATTAAAGGGCTCCCATCTTCTGATATTTTCTATTTGGAAAAAATCATTTTAAATTTATTTCCCCCAACTCATTTGGCTATCCATTCCTATATCTTTTACATAGGAAAGACTCAGAAGGGGGGCATCCAATGCTTAATTTTTCTCCTGAAACTCCTCTGAGTGCCTGCTTTCTGCTCTTCATTTGTATAAACATATTACAATAACGTATGCAACTTCAAGCGAGAGACACCCATGGATTGGGTAAGAATGTCACACAAATGCCCACTGCCATCAAGTTGATACTGTAAGGTTTCCAAGATTGTAATTTTTACATCTTTCTCCTGCAGAGCTGCTGGGCTCGAACCATTGACCTTTTGGTTTGCAGCTGAGTGCTTAGCCACTGTGCCATCAGGGTTCCTCCATACAAATTCAGGAGATACTAAATGCTGCGCTTCACTCTAGATTTGTATCAGGAGAGGGCATTTGAAAGCACCCCTTTCTGATCATCATGTTAAAAAGAATATAAATGAATAAAGGTGAACATTTGAAACCAGGACTCAACTCCTTCAGGCAGGGATATTTCAATTTTTTGTTTTATTTATTGAGATCTCCCTCTCCTTTCCTTAATGTACAGAGCCCAGTTTTTTTGCCCTGCCACCAAGCAGGAGCTTTTTAAATGATTCAGGGACGTATAGCTTTCATTTAGGTTTGTGCCCTCCAGTCTGTTTATACTGGTCGATACACTTGTCTGAAAAATATAATGGATTAGCACATCATTCAACAAGCTAGTCAGAAGGCAAGCTCAAGGCGACAGACACCAAAAAGTAAATTACAGTCAGTAGTAGGGGTAGGCCATGCCTAGAGCTAGGAAACATCATATCAGCACAAAACCTGTATTCTCTGAGAATGGTGGTGGAACTGAAAGGGATGAAAAATTTACACTCAAATAGAATAAAACAATCAGCTCTACAAATTCATATGGTACATAAACTGTTTGGTTTATGATATCGAATGCAAAGGAAACCTGATGCTCACAACCATCCCGCACATTATAACCTCAGCTGGAGGCAGACACGGATGGCATTTGTTTCATTTAATAGGCCTACTTTTGCAAGTGGGCATATATCATGGCTTACTTTACACATTCCATTTAAATATTTGTTAAATGCCAGTTTGCCACAAGTTTGAAGTGTGTTGAGTTTAGATACGAGGGAAAAGCCCTGATAGCACAATGGTAAAAGCACTTGACTGCTAACAAAGGTTGGCAGTTTGAACCCACCAGCCGCTCTGTGGGAGAAAGATGAGGCAGCCCACTCCTGTAAAGATTTATAGCCTTGGAAATACTATGGGGCAGTTCTATTCTATCCTATATGGTCGCTATGAGTTAGAATCAACTGGATAGCAGTGGGTTGGGTTGGGTTTAGATATGGGGAAGGGGGAAGCAGAAAGAGCTAATAAGAACAAGAATATACCCCCCCAAGTTTCTCTCTCCCTTTCTCCATTCCTTCTCTTTCTCTCTTCCTTCCATTCTTTCTTTCTCAAGAAACAGAAATAAGGATTGAGATACATTCTTAAAATTTTGTAATTTAAATTTTCTATATAATCTACTTAGATATAAACTAAATCACCACTATGGTAGATACACATCTACTTGTAGTTATTAAACATTTTTCTACCTCTTAACAAAAATTTTAGAGATGGATTTTAAGAGCCTGAAGGCATTTTTCATATTTACCATTAAAAATACTCCAAAAAACGAAACAAATCACTTCCTTTACCAGGTGCTTAATGAAGTACTGAAATGTGCTTGGACATTGTACCCCCACAGAATACTCTTCCTGCCAGTTTATAGATGAATTGTATGGAAAGACAGATGAGGCATAAAAGGAATGTGGGGGCTCCAGTATTTAGATAGAGCATTAAGGACAACTGGCAGGCCTACTAAATCCAAACAGAAATTTGAAAAATTACTGATGATATGGGCTGCTTATTTATGACTGAAGCTTAGTGGTAAAGGAGGTAACCACCACTCATCTGTCAGTTTTTGTACTATGGTGGTTTGCATGTTGCTATGATGCTGAGAGCCATGCCACCAGTATATCAAATACTAGCAGGGTCACCCATGGTAGACAGGTTTCAGTAGAGCTTCCAGACTAAGACAGATTAGGAAATAAGGTCTGGTGATCTACTTCCAAAAATTCGCCAATGAAATCTCCACAGATCACTCAAACATCACAAAGACGGCGCAGGAGCAGGCAACATTTCTTTCTGTTGTACCTGGAGGCACCGTGACTCATAGCCAACGAGACAGCAACTAACAACAGCAAAGGAAGCAAGGACAGGATTTCAAAGTTTGAAATCTTCCAGAAAATACTTTCTTCATTGTTTTTACTTCTACGCGAAGTTTCAGATGTTAATAGGGGGACGGATGAATACGATCCTTGATCTTGGATTCTGACAGTCATGGTAAACTTGACTACTGATTAAAAGTGGAAAAGTAGTCAAAGATGGAAGAATGCATTCTGTTGCCTACTAAGCTCCCTTAAATTATACTAGCTAATCACATGGGGCATTGGCCCACAACTAAATCCCCTTGGAATTTTGGCTCACAGGCAGTAAGACAGTACCATATGATTTGTCAGAAGAAAGGTCAGAATTATCCTAGTCTTAGGACTTGACTGGCCTTTTCTTGCTTTCATCTTTCCTCTTGCCTGGAGTTACTGGTAGTTTAGTGTTGGTTTAGTTGATTGTACCACTATATGGATGGGCTTAGGCTGGCCAATCTTAGCAAAAGTAATTACAATGTTTTCTGGTCTCACCTTTAACAGATGGGAGAAACCACACATTCTCTCAAAACTAATCTCTCTCCTTTCCCACTTCCACCTCCAAACTCTACTTCCTTTCTCTCCAGAGATATCAATACTTATTTCCCAGGTTCATGCCTACTCCCTTTCCCACAATCAAGCTTATCCTTTGAGACCCAGTTCCAATGATCATCTCTCTTTCTCATCGTTAACATTTCTTTTTCTACGTGCCATAATTCCTCAACCTATGTTAAAATTATCTCAGCTGAAAAATTAGATCTAGCAACTCTTTCATTTCCTCTAACTACTTTTCTTCCTCCCTTTACCACCAAAATTCCATGAGGAGAGGTTGGCACTCACTGAATACATTTGAACCTCTCCCTTCTCAATCCCCTGCATTTTGGCTTCAGCCTTGTAATTCTACTGATGATATTCAAACCACTGGTAATATTCTCATAGATGCAATGGCTTTCTCCTATTCTTAATATTTTAACTTTCAGACACTTGACTACACCTCTCTGAAAATCATTTTCTCTGACTTTCCTGATGACAACTTCTTATAGTTCTTCTAAAGGAGGGTACTGTCCAGGTCGTTCTCTGATAATTTGTGCTTCATTTTATATGCTGCTTTCTCTTCCTCTACCTGTCAGTAAATTGGAACATTTCCATGTTGCTATTCAGCAGCGGATGAAGGAGGCAGCTCCCTCCTTTTTGCACTACAAGTTCTCCATGGTAATTTCACCTGCCCCCTTTGAGTCCAGGTGTAATCTACATGTTAACCACTTTCCAGTCTGCAACTCTGATCTCGACCTCTCCCTTGAGCTCTCTGTTGTGCTTTATTCAACGGATGTCCCACACGCTTCTCAACTGCCACATATCCAAGGTGAAACTAAGTCATAAAAATGCACAAGCCTTCTTTCTACTTTGTCACTAATTCCCACTACATTTGATCAGTTACCAAGGCATTGATTTTATCTGAAAAAGCCCTTTTGAATCTATCCTCTTCTCTTTTCCACTGGTCTGTGTCCTGGTGGCATATTGCTTAAGGCACTTGACTGCTAACTAGAAGGCTGGTGGTTCAAACCCACCAGCCACTCCTCAGAAGGAAGGCTGGGCAATCTACTTCTGTAGAGATGCTGCCTTGGAAATCCAAGGAGGGGTCATTATGAGTTGGAAATGACTTGGTGACAATGCATTTGATTTTTTAATGCCCTGGTGGTGCAGTGGTTAAGCACTCAATTGCTAAAAGAAAGATCAGGGGTTCAAACCTACCAGCCACTAATTGAATGATCTGACGATCTCTTCTCATGAAGATTACAGCCTAGGAAACAATATGGGGCAGTTCTAATCTGTCCTATATGGTCATTATGAGTTGGGATCCACTTGACAGCACACCACAAAACTGTCACCCTAGTGTAGGAGTCCCTGGTAGAAAGGTCGGAGGTTTGAGTCCCAGAGGTGTCACCAAACAAACGTCTCCTTCCAAAAACTAAGTCCTTGAAAGCCCTAGCAGCACTTCTCTACTCTGACACATACAGGGTTGCCATGAGTCAGAAATGGACTCGACCATAAGTGGTTTATTTAAACCTATTGTAAGCCTTTTTCATCTTTTCCTTGGACTACTTCTCCGTCTTTTAATTGGACAATGCCATTTATCCTCTATTTTTTTTTTTTGCCAGAATTACTTTATTCTGAAGCACAAATATAATATCATACTTTCCCCTTTAAAATATTTTATAGCTTTTCAGGGTCTAAAAGAGGAAGCCAATATCCTTAGCTTCCTCTGACAAGGCTCTTTCTAATCAGGCCCAATGCTACATTTCCCTACTCATCTCATACCATAAAAAATGACTTTGCACCTATGCCTCCCTTTGCCTGAAACACCACTGTGATAGTTGAAGATGTGTCAACTTGGCTGGACTCCAGTTGTGAGTGGTGGTTCCCATGATGGGATCAGATGACTGAGTTCTGAGCGGCCGGTCTGCCCAAGGGGAGTTTCCCCAGGGGTGTGGCCTACCTGCAATGCTATTCCAAGGACAAGCTGGAAGAATGGCATTCCGGACTATATACTTCCTTGAGTGAGCGGCTCGCCGCTCGCCCTGGAGGTTTCGGATTCATCCTTTGTTGGGAACAGCAACCAGCGTGCTGCGTGCCAGCTTGATTCTCTCGGCTCTGTTGTGCTTACGGGAACCAGGCGGCTCCGGGCCTCATCTCCTCCAGACACGAACTTTGTGGCTTGAACTCCTCTGCCGTGCATGCGAAAGCCAGGCGGCTCCGGGCCCCATCCCCCTCCAGAGATGAACTTTTCAGCTTGAACTTGTCGGCTTCTACACGCTTGTGAGCCATTTACCTAAGATAAATCTCTCTCTCTCTCTCTTTCTCTCTCTATAAATATATATATACACTTTGCTGGTTTTTGTGTTTCTCTAGAGAACACAATCCAACACAACCACCTTCCCCCTTTCCACATGGAAAATGTCCACCTATATGCCAAGGCCTGAGCTAGATTTCATTTCTTCTGTAAATACTTTTCCAACTTCTCCAGAGAGTTAGTCATCACAGACTCTGGTTCCATAGTGCACCTCTGTATTAAACTTGTGACATTCATTATTGATTAAGATATCTGAGACCTAATATTTGTAATTCGGTTAAGGAGCCATGGTGGCACAGTGGTTAAATGTTTGGTTGATAACTGTAAGGTCAGTGGTTTGAAGCCACCAGAACTCAGCAGCCCCTTCCAGGAGAAAAGATGTGGCTGCCTATGGAGCAGTTGCACTCTGTCCTTTCAGGTCTCTATGAGTTGGAAGGGAGCTCTGATAGCATAGTGGCTAAAGCACTTGACTGCTAACCAGAAGGCTGGCGGTTCAAACCCACCAGTCACTCCTCGGAAGGAAGGTTGGGCAATCCTACTTCCGTAGTGATACTGCCTCGGACCCCAAGGAGGGGTCGCTATGAGTCGGGGCCGACTCGACGGCACATAACAACAACAACAACGAGTTGGAAATTACTCGATGGCAATGAGTTTTTTTTTGTTTGTGTGTTTCGATAGCTTTTGGTTTGATAGCCATGTCTATGTCATCTGGGAAACCCTAGGTTGTTGAGGGCATGGATTAGGCCACATTCATCTTTGCAGTCTCGGTTCCGAGTACAATTTTGGGCACATGTGGGTCACTCAGTAAGTAAGTGCTGGTTAAGTGCAGGCATGTATAAATGTACGTTAATCATGTGGAGAGTATCATGGGTATCCTGTGTCTAGATTCTCATTGATTATTAGGTCCTACTATTAAATCCTGGACTATTTTTATTAATGTTGAATGTTAGAATTTTCAGATGTATCTAAGTAATTTTACCAGTTTTTTAGAGGTTCATTTTTATTCCTTGACATTGTGAGCTGTTTTACAGCTCTGAGCAGGATGCTTAATTACTTCAAGTCTCAGTGCCTCTTAACCCATAAAACTTGAATAATTCTGTTTGCTGATAACCTAGACAGCCAGAATGCTCCTTAGAAACGAACATGGTGAGATTTCACGTCCTGTACTTTGGACATGTTATCAGGAAGAACCAGTTCTTAGAGAAGGATATCATGGTTGGAAAAGTGGAGGGCCAGTGAAAAAGAGGAAGTCCCTCAACAAGATGGATTGACAGAGTGGCTGCAACAATGAGCTCAAACAAAGAAAAGATTGTAAAAGTGGCACAGGATTGGATATTGTTTCCTTCTGTTGTACAGTGTCACTATGAGTCAGAACTGACTTGGTGGCACCTAACAACAATACAACAGAAGCAACATAGCAACAATAGTTAACAGTGGGGGCTCTGGAGTCAAGCTGAGTGGGTTTAAATGGCACTCACTAGTTGCATCACCTTGGGCAAGCTACTTAACCACTGTGCCTCAGTTTCCTTATCTATATATTAGGAATAGCAATTGTACCTAACACTAGTCAGCTTATAAACTGTAACAGAAGTAAAGTTGTTAGAATAGTGACTGGCACATAGCGAGGGCATAAGAGATGTTAGTTATAATTATTGGCAACTGTGAGGCTCTAAATAAGAACAGACAAGATCCACAGAGTAAAAGGAACCCTTTGCAGAGACTGCATCAGCAATGTACTAGGCAATCATATTGATAATGATGCCTCAGAATTGTGTTGAACTCTACACATTTTCAATGTTTCCTACTTTTTTTTTTTTTTTGAATCCTCAGGCATCCTATAAAAATGTTTGAGAAATGTGATAAATATGAATTGATTATGTTTAAATGTGTAGAGTCAATAAAGTCAGTATTTAGTCTCTGAAATGAAATACCCTTGTTAAAAAGAAAGTCAGTCTGTCCTTTGCATTAGCCTGGAATAAAAGGGTAACGATGAGGTATCTGGGAGAACTACAGTTATTGACATCACTGACCTATAAACATATCCCTTTCAGCATGATATACAGCACTCCAGTACCCTTGTTTTTATATAATTGCTATTACCAAAAGCCTTTCACAATTTCAAGTGCTCAAACGAGAGCAATTCATATTTCAGATAATCTGCCAACGAGGAAAACTAATTTCAAAATATTTGATCATAAAAGTTGTCCTCAGCTTCTGCAGAGATAATTTAGTCAAATAATATCAGATAATCTGAAAGCAGTCTTAGCAGGAAATTGCTAGGGACTCCATCTAAGCAGCCTCCATTTGCACTTATATAAATGTACTGAAAGTGTAGGAGACTTTGACAGCCTGCCATATGTAATTTCATTCCATAGCCTACCTATTTTACCATCAAAAGTTATATCCTTTGAAGCATTGCCAGAATTACTTTACCCCAGTAGATATGCTAGATGTGCCCTTTAAAAGCCGTATCATTTCTTTTCTACTCTGACTAGTTCAAGGTAGCATCTGCTCAACTAAATTCCTTTGAAGGTTAAAAATAAAATAGCCTACTTCTTCCAGGCTTCCCTCCGCACACCCCTACCCTACTGCTTACAAGAAAATGGCCAGTGTTGAATGAATTGCAGAGAGCACACATCTTATAGATGAAGGCACCTAAGAAACCGTTTCTTCACTTTGCACTTAAGAAAAATTAAGACACAGGCTTCTCCAAGGGTACTTGGCCTGATTAGTAGCAGAGGCAAGACTAGAACCCAAATGCCCTGGTTCCCAGACCAGAACTCTTTCTCCTGCTTCTCCTAAGACTGAAAGTCTAATAGACAAAAGGAACAAACCAGAAACCAACAAATAAGAGACACCACCAGTGGAGTGTCTTAATTTTATAAAACAGAAAATGAATGCTTGCATTTCATCTCCAGGAAACATGTGCTTTTTAGAAATAGTCAGACTTGGCACTCTCTCTCCTCCCTGCTGCTGACAGTTGCAGTCAGTTCTTACACTGTTGTGACTTGGAAGCTGATGCCCCAAACAGATCAAAATTAGCAACATCGTGATTTAGGATTGTCTATTTTCCCCTCAGCCTGCTAATCTATGCTTCTTTTATAATTATTTTAAAAGGCACTATCTGATTTCCTGAGCACCGCCCCAGGTGTTCTCAGTGATAATGAATGGATAAACATATCACCCAGTGTCATGGAGCAGTTGTGACATTTTAGAAATATCTTCAGTTCAACTCCTCTAATTTCAATGTATGCTACACCCAAGGTTGCAAGCCTGTGTTTTTACTAAAGAGCTGAATGAGTCCCAGTAATTGCATGATTTACTTGTCTGCTCAAGTGAAAAGGTTTTGAAATGTAGTGAAATGGCACGGTCCTTTCTTGGTCTTTGCAAACCCCTGCAATGTCAATTTTAATTAATGAACTGGAAAAATTATGTTTCTTTCTTTTCTTTTCTTTTATTTCAGGGAATTGGCTCCCAGTCTCACCTATTATTTTCCTTGAATTTGCATCTTCTGTCATCAGGGATGTGCAGACTTTTCTAATTCGCAAAGATATGTAGACGGGCCATCACAAGCATGCAAAAATCTCTGCTGCACAGTGTGAAGTGATCCTGGGCAACTACAATAAATAGTCTGATCATGTTACCCTTGTCCAGATGATCAAGTTGCAAACAACATTCCAGTTACACTTGGCAACCAAAGCAGAGGTGATCCCATGCTTACCCTAATAGGTGCAGTGAACCCTGCTTGCTCTTAAAAAGTTTTGTGCTAACAGAATCTCATTTGCCACATACTCATTTCTGATTGACCTTAAAATCTTAAAATTGAAAGCCTCTGCATCCTGTACCTCTCTCCTTTTCTTTCACTCCCTTTTGCTTGTATCAAAGAGATAATGATTTTATGCATGGACATTTAAAAGCAAGAAAAGAACTCAGCACTTACAGGAATATTTTGTAATACAAATGATCTTTATTTAGTCATTTTGCAGTTTTGCTAGTCTTAATGGTCCTTAAAACAAAGCAAGCCATTACCTGGGCAAGAACCAGATTCTAGCTAATGCTACCATTCCTGCTTTCTGGAAACACTTCTGTCCCCTCTCTCCCCCCATACATAGCGAAGAAAATTTTGTATAAATGTTCGTTATGCTCCTAGTAAGTATTACATTTAGCCACCAAGAACTTCATTTAAACAGATTGAAGCATCTAACAAAACATAGTAGGAACAAAACACCTGCAAGTCAAACCAGACAACAAAAAGATAATAAAACTCAGGTTCATGTAACCATCCTTTATGTGTATACTCTTAAACCCTTAGGTTTTCCCCAATGAGAGACATTTTCTACAGTTTTTGGCAAAGCATTCCTGAAAAGGAGTGGCCTGTGTCTTAACACAATGCTTCATTGGAGAGAGAAGTCCAAAAGGAAGACGGCTGATTGACATAAAGCTTGCTTCTCTAAAACCAAGATTCTCTGATTCTTCACCTGGCATCCAACTGCTATATTACTGACATACTTCTGAGCTTTATCAAACACCATGCATGGCCCACAGTTATTCTGTGTCACATCTATTTAGGGCCTTAAATTATCCTGAAAATGTTCACATCTCAGATCACTTTTTTTTCCTTACCAGTGAAAACTTCTTTCTGCACATATTCTCTTGCTCTCAAAAAGTTTGCATAGTTATTGAAAGCAATAGATTTCATCTGCCAGTACATTAAGAATTAATGGCATCAGAGAAAGTTTTTGTCTTATTATTGAATGTGGTAAATTTGCTGCTGTAAGAGGCTGAGAAGAGGAGGAGACACCCAAAGGAAAACCTGGTGTGCTGCTTTAGTGAATCATTTTTGGTACTTATTTATAGCAATAGACAAAATGCAGGAAAGCCAAAGCAGAGAGAAACAAATTTTGTCCATTTATATGTATGTAGGCATGTGACTAGACATACATTTACACAAAGATACAGCAAAAGATGCTGTAAATCTTTGGGACAACTGTTATCAGTCTCTTTAAAAATGACTATTTAGGAAAAAGAGATTATATCTTTAGACAGTCATCCAATGGGGGTGGGGATAAGAATTATAAAAGGCCACAGGGCATTTGTTGTCTAAAACTGGCATCAATTTTCAGGTTATCAGCCTAGTTCTGGAACTTATGCAAAAACCTAAAGTCAATTTCCTTATTATATTCCAACTGAAATTATCACTGAAATTGTTGCTATGTTACTCCTGCCATGAAAACCATGCCTTCTTATGTAACAGCTAAGCTCGATATAGATTGAATATGTGTGTGTAGAAATGAAATTTGGATTTCACATGAATTTAACGATTTTATGACCTCCTTCCCAGAAGGTCAAGTTATTTCTTATTCTTCATATGAGCAGTTTGCATTTGCTCATCACTCTCATAGGGGCCAGACTAACTGAGGAAGGATAGTTGGCTTAGGTATAGAGGTATTATTTTGCATATATTGCCTCTATAAGCACCACATTATGGACAGACATTATCTTTACTTTCCAACTTTGCATAATAAAATAAGCCATTAAATTAATACTATATAGAAAATACTGCTTGACAGGCAAAGAAATGTACATTGCTTTCCAGAAAACCGGGGACATTACATTGCCAGTGCCTGCATGAATAATACATGGGTTAATTCAGAAAAACACCGTTTCATTATTTAAAAATGAATAAATTACGGACTTAGAATGATGACTAAATTTCCTTCTTAATCTTACTTTTGCTCACTGCTCTACCTTAAAAACGAATCTGGAAATACAGTTCTAGCTACACAAATAAAACAAGCTAGCTCCTTAAAAGGTTTTTTTTTTTCCCCGGACTTTGGATTTTCTGATACCATGAAATACAGATATTCCATTTTCTTTCTTCTCTTGCTCACATTAACTCCAGAAATTAAGATGCGATATAGAAGGTGTTCAATTTATATACTGGAAACTAGGGAGCCTATCTTTTACTGTCCTGAGATCCTGTGGTTCAGTCTAATTAGAAAAGTCCCCTTTGCATACAGACTTCCTGTATTTTAGCCTCACTGCCTGATAAAATATGTTCAAAGGGATAAATAAGAACAACACGATTCTCATGTACAAGGACGCAAATTTCTTTTTTTCTTTCTTTCAGAGATTTTGGTCTACTCTGAAGACCTGCTAAAAATCAGTCCCATTTGGGGACTGATGAAAGCATGAAGGATAGAAAGAAATGCAGCAGTAGCAAGAAATTAATTTGAGTTAAAATAAGTAAAACATCCCATGCAGCGTATTTAGGCTGAGCATAAAGTGACAGCCAGCAGATTATTCTACCGATTTCTAATGCTGGAAATTCAGATGGCATTTACTAGCATAACCTTTCAACTCTGAGCACATCAATAGAGGCCGACAGTGGCTTGAAATATGATTCCTTGCAGATAGCATATCCTCATTCATCTGACTGTGCTGCTCTGTGCTCCATTGCACAAACAGCGACTCACCCACTTCTGAGAGGACACTAATAAAAAAGGCATCAATTTTCAGCTCTAGTACTACTGTGATCTCTTTATATGTTCGACATCCAACATTAAATTAAAATGCTGTTATAAATCCTACTTTCTGAATCTGGAATGAGTGTTGGGTTTTTGTCGCATGAGACTGCAGCAAATCTTGTCAAAAGCAAGGAAGCACGTCTTGTTCACTCAGAATTAATGTTGTGGATGAAAGAAGGAGGTAAAAGGGGTTGAATATGGTGAACTGAGGGTGTCAAAGGCAGTAGAGACTGTAGCTTCAGGGGGCCAAACCAGACAGGGTATTTGCTGCTTTCATGAAGGGCTAATCAAGAATTGTAATTACCAATGACCAGCTGGGTGGCAGGAAGATTACTGATAAAAAGACGCACACACACATACATGTATATCAACAGAAAATTTGTAAACATAAAAAAATTGTCAATTATTCCTCTCTGGCAGAAAATACTTTCTAAACGCCAGTGGTCCCAAGGAAACCTTTCGGATTACATCAAATCTCTGGAGCAGAGGCTGCCACTGGGATTGAAAGCCAAATAGCATAGACTGATGTGGTATCTAGGTCTAGGTCATTGTTAACATAATTTTCAAGTTCCAAGAGGACTACCTAGAATCATTGGGTAGTGAGCGAGATAATATTCTAAGAAACGAGTATGTATGAATTAAGAGAGCTGAGAATCGTTCCTGTGTAAAGTTTATATGGAAAGTTAAAAAAAAAAAATAAAACCTCAACTACGAGGAACAAAATGGTTATGCTTTTCCACCTTGCTACAGATGAGAACATACTCTAGAAGAATGTTAAGGAATTTTTCTACTCTCTCTGAGAAAAAAAGATGCCTGCCAATATAGGTTATCTCCTAAGAACTATGCAAACTAAAAGGTAATAGGGGCTTCAACAAAGATCCAGAGTGCAGGGCTATGTTCTTCTGCCTGGCTCATTCATAATTATGGATGAAATAAAGAGGAGTGTTTGCTTATTTGGGAGGGCGGGGTGGGGGAAAAGGAGAAGAGCAAGCAGTTCAATATCTGGATCGAACAGAGGAACTTTTTCCCTGAAGGATCCTGCCGGGAGGAACCTTGACATGCACAAAGTCAGAGCATAGACAAAGTTGCCCTGGTGAGAACGATAAGGTCACCCGTGGGATTGCTGAGATTATCTCTGTCAAGCACTCGGACAGCATGCAGTCAAATGATGCATCATGCAGTCATTTTCGGGGGGGAAAAATCAATTTCTTCACCAGGTCGCTATTTGCTTTTCAAAGTGCCCTTGTAGGCCTTCACCACCAAGCATTTATCAATTTAAATGTTGTAAATTGATAATGTGCCACTGTGCCTTGTACTGTTTCTGAATTATTTTGATACTTATATTTTCTCAATAGTCTCTAAACCCTTAGAGCCTCCACATTCAAAAGGGCATTTTTCTTTGTTACACCAAGAAGTGATGAACTTTTTATGATTAGTACAGGAGGAAAATGCAGACTTCCTGTAAAAACAAACAAGCAAACAAAAAAACCACAAGCTGCAGAAAATTATACTCTCTTATTTTTTATTTAAATTAAGGTTTTGTTTATTTGAAAGACTTTTAAAAGAGAGGCCACAAAGCAACTGATATTTGGAAGGCTACATGCATTCACGTATTGAAGGAACTCAAGTCAGCTTAGCCTTGAATAAATTTAAAACACTAACAGCACAAATGCCAACACTTGGCTCCATTATTCTATTCCCTCTGCTGTGTTGAAATAATACCTTTCCCCCCTTATATTCCAGTTCTCTAGGATGTGATGATGCCAAACAAGAGTAATGACTTGTAAGGAAAGCTAATGTCTTCTTTTTTTCACCCCACTAAAGAAATATATATCTTTTACAAGCACGGAAGTGAGGGTATTAACCACATACTAACCTTAACTTGATTTGCATTGAAAAACGTAGAATGGAAGAGTTGAAGCTTGCACTTTGGAAAAGCAAACGAAAGACATGGCAGTTGCAAAGCATCTTTAACCTCCAGTGATTTATCGGCCCTCAGCCAAGTTATCAGGGGAATCTAATTCTTCTTTATTATTCAAATAAACCACATTTGGCACCATGGTTCCCTTTCAGAATAGCTTCACAAATAGACTGAGCTCTGTCATTTATTTGACCTTGTACTTGTGTGCTGTAGCTGTAATTTTATTTGCCATTCCATATAACAAATGCAGAGAAATCTAAAATATGGAGATGAACGACAGGGGTTCATGGTAAATATATCTGCATAGTTTAAAAAAAAAGAGCAAATTTAAAACAACCATTTACCCCTTTCACCTTCACCTCTATTAGTTCTTATTATTATCTGCAGCTACCCTGCCCCTTTCAGCAAGCTGCCTTGAAACAAGCCAATTTGTAACCTTGTCTGCAGCTACCTTCTGGCTGGCTTACAATAGCAAGGAAATATCTTATATGAGGGTGGGGACTTGGTGAGAAGAAGGGAAGTGACTCATTATATGCATGCTGGGCACTGGAGGCAGTGGGGGGTGATTAGAACACATCTGAAGAGAGGGCTTAGCTGGCATGTATGCTATTTCCTAATGATATCACAACTATAAAAATCTGTTAATTTCCCAGTTTGCATCAGATCTCATTTTTATTTTAAATGGGGTTCTATGTTAAGTTGAAAACATTTTGTTACCATATGTGCACATCAGGATCACTGCCTCTCACCTCACTTTCAAGGATAGAAGTTTTCAGGACATACAAGTCCATTTTTATCCTCTGGTTAACTGAGGGACCCATGTCTGCTGCCTCTGGCAACTAGAGTGCTGGCTCTTATCAGGATGTGAATGAAAGTGTAGGGTTTGAGTGTAGATCAGGAAAAGGTTTAAGTTAAAACCGCACAAACCATTAAACTGTTGTTGTTGTGTACTAAACTAGTTAATGCTATTGTGAAGACTGGATGCCAGAACATCACTCTTGAGATGGTCTTTGGCTGAGAGGCTAAAGGGCTGCTGTCTGCTTATGAGATGCATGTTCAAATGCATGCTCATGTTTTTATCCAAGTTATTACAGCTTTACTGTGAAATTGGGCTCCAATGGAAGCAAATAGTTATGTCATAACCCACGTTAGTCTCAGTATAAATATGAGAGCTATTTTTAGATTTGGGCTCCAGCAAAAACTTTACTTTCCTTAAGAAACTGCTATGCTTCACTATTTTTGATGGTTGACTATATTTCCCTTTTTGCTTTCATTGCCAGGAAGCTCATAGCTAAACCTGAAGCTAATCAGATCATTTATACCCCTTATTATACACTTTATTTATATTTTCTCTGCTGGTGTAGTGGGAAAGGCATTTGGCTGCTAACCAGGTCAGTGATTCAAACCCACCACTGAGTTTGAAGGAAGATGGGGCAATCTACTTCCATGAAGATTTCCCACCTCAGAAACCCAATGGTGGTTGTTATGAGTCTGAATAGACTAGATGGCAGTGAGATTTTGAAGAAATTACTTACTTTTGTTTCTCTTTTTTCTCTGATTCCCTAGTTCTATTTTGCCATTATATTTGTTGTATATATTTATGCAAGTTATTTCAAATCCTTTGTGGAATGAGGAAGCAACCAAATAAATAATTCTCTAAGCTTCAAGTCTAATATCAACTAGAAATGCTTCTTATTTACCATGTAAATTCCCTTGTGAATTCTATGGTGATTAAACCCTTTATACATTGGAAGAGATTTAATAAAAGCTGGCTACAAATCATTGCAACATTTTTAGTGTTTAGGAACCTGACCTGTTTCCTTCCTTCTTTTTAATTTCTGCCTATTCCATGATGCTAAACAGTTGTCCTTAGCAGCTCTGAATGCCTTCACCAGGTGTAAGAAGTCATTTGCTCTCTATGCAAAGCAAATTCAGCTTGGATATTTTGAGATTTCTCCTTAAGGTAAGGCCTCATGTGGAGTACCTGGGAATCAGCTTCATTCCTTATGCAAGTCAACAGTGAATATCTCTAAAACCTGAAACCACTTCCTGAATTTTTTGTTAAATATAAATCTCTGGTCAAGTCAAAAGGGTTCTTTATTGCCATCATCATAACAATATGAGAAAACTTGACAGAGTAACAGTATGCACACACCCTGGATACCAGGTGCGGGTACACTCAACGGAGCATAAGAGAAAATCAAGTCTGGCTGTCTCTACCACATGCTGCACAGCAATACTCAGTAGTGTTTCCCTACTTCATTTTCTCATGAGCCAAAAAGGAATCCTAATTTTTCCCTGAGCATAAGCCATTTTAAAGCCACCATATTTATTTACATGTTGAAAGAAAATAAAACTGAGGAAGAAATATCTTGAGAGTTAGAAATGTAGACATAGCTTGCTATGATTAACTGATGACTAAGACATGCTCACAACGTTCCTTAACAATTTCACCGAGTAAGTCTTTAATGGCACCATTTTCACAACGTTTTTTTTAAGAAACTTTAAAAAAAAGGAAGGGAGGGACTGTAATTTTAAAGGTTCCTATCACTGTCTTTAATTCAACATAAAATCACATAGCCAATACTGTAGAAACTGAGTAGAAACAGTGCTATTTAAAATTAAGTGTTTGTTTTTTATTATTTTTATTGTGTGTGTGTATTTGTAAAAGAGAAAATACTTAAATAAATAACTATGAGTATATTTTATATTTCATGTCACCCAGGAGCACGCCCACCTAAAGTGAAAGGGGCATTGAAGAAACTGGGGAAGGGTTCATCTCAGAAATCTCAATTACCCTATTAGGACTTTGAACTTTAACTGGGTTGGACACCCTTTCCCAAAATTTTAGCTTCCAATTCTCCCCTCATGCTTTTGGCATTTAAAAATATACAGTAAAATAAAACAAAAACATACTATGATTTTATCATATTATTTGCATGTTAACCCCAAACTACTCTTAAACTTTGGTTTTGAATTCTACATACATAAATTTTTATATGCAAAACACCACTTTCTTCTGATTTACACTTAACCATTTCCATTGTATAATGCTACCAAATAGAGTCTTCTGTTTCACATCTCACAGCTTCTACCTGCATATTTGACCAGTTCTGCCAACACTAAAAGCAGAAGGCAACAGAACATTCTGGCCAGAGTCTACTCCCACATGAGCCGATATATTGACTATTGGTATGCACTTAAAAACCTATCACACATAAAAGCAGGGACTGACTGCACTGAAGCTGTCAAATACAGCACCATGTCTACACAGCTGCTTTATTCTGCAGAAACTTCAATTATTTGTCTTAGATTTTAGGAAATGGTTGACTCAATGCTATACTAGAGAAGCAATGAAATAAACTGCTTGTAAGGAGAAACCAGCACAGGGTTAAAGCCAAATTTTTCTTGAACAGATGATATTTCAGATGGCCACACTATTCCAGATGCATCAATTTCCTTGAAAATCCAATCCATATATGTGCATATGCTGTGCTGGCAGGAGGACTGACTGAAATGGCCAAAACCCAAGAGCTAATATTCTTTTGGCCAGAATAATGCAATTATTATTTTCCTAGCTATCAGTCTAAGCATACAGAGCCATCTGTTATGCAAAGCAAACATACACATCTCAATTACAGAAAATGCAGTTGCCTTGACAGAATTTGGATTACACCACTAACTAGGGCTGTAAAATGTGTTTTGAGCTAGTACATAATGGGTGCTTTTCAGGAGTTCCCTAATTAGCATTTACCTGCTTAAACTAATTATTCATCCTTCTTCTTTACTGGCTTATTAAACTTTGTTGGATACTACGCATAAAACAGATGAATATGGGCATTTCAGAACAACAAACAGTGGTGTTTCCAGTTCTATACAGTATTAACAATATGGTGGCATACCAGCTTCAAAATTGGAGATTCTTCTTAGTAGGTCCCAAACAGATTAAGATGAGGCTTAAAGTCTATTAAAGGCTATTATAAAACCAGAGATTTCAATGAGATACAAGAATACTAATATTGAGTTAACAATAGTTCAGTTTCTATCATTTGGCTTGCTAAAATGCACATTAAATAGAATTACTCTGCACACTGCAGCCAATAGCTTGCGTGTTCTTCAAGGAAGAGTTAATAGACCCTTGTTTGGATTCTCAATAGTAGATAATCAAATTTGACAGCATTGCTCCTTTTCCCCCAACCCTCCCCTCAAATGTCAAATACCTCTCTTTATTATTTGCCAATGTCTTTCTCGATTTAGCTATTACCCAGCAAATTCACTAGCAGCCAAAAGGTTCCAGCCATGCTGGATGTCGCCTAAAAGCTGTGCCAACATTCAGAAGCTGTGAGCCTATGGTGAACCTCGCTTAACAGAATAGAGACAAATCTTGTCTCTTTTTAGCTGCAAGGAGCAACTGAATGAGAGGTAGATTATCCAACTTGGCAGATCATCACACACACACAATCCCTCCCTCTGAGATTGGGTTTCCCTCGTGCCAAACCACCAGATGCAAGGGTCAAACTCAGCCCATCACCTGTATGGGCACAAATACGCAGATGTGCAGCATTTTTATGGAGAAAACATCTGGATGATTAGCCGAATTACAAACTTTTCTTCTGGATATTTTAGCATTCTGTAGATGCAATCCACATCTCAGAATCGTATGGAACTAAATTTTTTGTATTCAAAAGGAATGTCAAGCACTAACATCCAGGATTTTGTCCCTTGCTCTAGCCATCTCCATCTTCTTTTTTTTAACCTCTGACAAACACGTGTAAGTAATTAAACTGCAAATAATGAAAGGCTACCTTATTTTATGAAATTGTCTTTCTGCATTAGGAAGCATTTGCAAAGGCAGCAAAATATACCTTTGCTGGAACCCTCCCTGCAACACATTTTAATGGTCTCTTTCAGCATTTCTTGACTCCAAATGACTCCCTGTCATGGTGTCAGCTCCCAGGATAATGCAGGGTACTCCATAAACATGCAGTAATAGGGCACAAGGGAAGCACTATTAGTGTGTCCCTTTCCTACTGGGCACAGAGGTTTCAAAGTTCAAAACAACCGAGGGAAGAAACTTCATTTGCGCTCAATAAATTAATAATGATCCTTGGGGGGCAGGGAGGGGGACTAAAGTTTTTGAGCACAAGTTTATTCCTAACATTCACTAGTGACACACAGCTTTCTACATAGAAGAGCCCGGTAAAGCCATTAAATAATAGATTTGATAATTCATACGAAACTGAATATCATTCAACGAAGAAAAAGCATGAGCCTGAAGCAGCTTTCACAACTGCCACAGAGAATTTAAATTGTTTTACTCACTTGTGAGAGGCCTAGGTAGATGGAAACTGTTTCAGAAATGTACAAAAATTTTCCTTCTTGATTTAGTGCAAATACAAATCCATCCAGGGACTGCAGGAAAAAAAAAAAAAGAGACATAAATAAGTTAATAAGTATATACGATGAAGAATTAATTAATAAGATAGTTAATACAAAGCAATACACATTGAATTTAGGACTTTTTTCTTCATGTTTAAGAAAAGTTCTAAGATCTTTTAATATGGTATTATATATGAAGAAACTAAAGGTCTGAATTAAAACTAGGAGCTTTCCTTTATTTCAGGGACTTCTTAATTCTTTGTCATTGTGATATATCAAGATATGTTATATTCATGCATAAAATAGAATCATGCTGATTTTATGAGACCACTTTTTTCTTTTTTTTGATTTAGTGTTTACTAAGATAAAATAAACAAGATTCTCCATTAAATAACTGAATAGACGTTATAATGAGGTAAAAGAAAAGGGGTTCCTATATGAAAACAAGTCAAATCACCACTTGAACTATAATAGTCATCGATAATTTGCTAATTAGTAAAGGATTATACCCTCCTTGCTTCCAGGGCCTATTGTATTACAACAAACAGAAAAAGTCAATACATTATGGGTGAAAGTTTATAGTCTGAAACCTTATAAACTGTAATCCTTCTTTGCAAAAGTCTATATTAAAGTTTTTTTGTGATTGATGTAGTTTCTATTACAACTCCTGCAATGGAAACAAAAGATGAAAGGGGGAGGATGCTACCCATCATCTGTATCATCCGTAACTCCTCAAACCTCAGTCCACTTTCCAAATGAAGGGTTGCTTTTTCAGTTTCAGGAATGGCATAAATCTTCATGGACTTCAATTGCAATATACCACTCAAATTGAGAATAAATTTGTTCCAAATTCTTATAATCCAGCATTTTATACCCTCCATTATCCTTTCATCTTCTGTTTTGCTTTGTTTATCTTTTTTAACAAGGTAGGTGGCAAAAGTACTGCTTCCACAGGAAAAGAAATTTGTAAAATTATTAGTGTTAACAAAGTTACTAGTGCTAACTAGTGTTAGGTTATAAATCTGGAAATACAGGAAATACACACTGGGAAAAAGGTATGTGAAAACACTAGATTAAAGACATTTTTAAAATATGTAAAGGGGGAAGAACCATGTAAAATTCTGTAGGAAACACTCACTGCTTCAAATCTCAACAATAATGTCAGTCTCCTAAAATATAAAGTTTTGGGGAAATATTTTTGTATGAAATATTTGCAGGCAGGTGTATATGTAAATATGTATGTGTATGTGCCTATGACCATATATGTATTTAAATGTGTATATGAGATTTGGATTTCCACATTTCCTGATCTGTTTTCACTGTAGATAAAACTGTGGGTGATATCCAGACCCCTCTTCCAAATTGAGTGGATCCTACAAACAATTCAAAAGTCACATCATATTGTTCCACAAAAAGCAAAACAAGTGTTTAGTAAAGATAGTGCAGTAACATTGGTTTACATTTATTAAATGATATGTGCTAAGCAGTTTATAGGGAGCTCTGGTAGCACAGTGGCTAAGACATTTGCCTGCTAACCAGACGGCTGGCGGTTCAAACCCACCAAACTCCTCGGAAGGAAGGTTGGGCAATCCTACTTCCGTAGTGATACTGCCTCGGAAACCCAAGGAGGGGTCGCTATGAGTCAGGGCCATAACAACAAACAACAACAAAGCAGTTTACAGGTGTACGTTACTTAACTTCAGTTTGGACCACACTGGACACTGCAGTAGGGGGGCTGTTCCTGTTCCTCCTGGGAGAGGAACGGCAGGTGGGTCAGGGCTGGCTCCGTTCCTTACCCTTTTGCTCCACTTCTGCTGCCACTGCTACTGTTGCCACTGCCAGTTTCTCCAGCCTCTGCCAGCAGTTCCAGTGGTGGCAGTGGCAGCAGCAACTGCAACAAGAATGACCAGAAGTAGGCTCCCACAGAGTTTTAATGTGGTGTTTGCACAACGTCCAAATCAGGTAACATCCTATTTCACAGAATGTATCGTGGAAGCTAAGCAATGCATATCTGTACATGAATTGTCACAAGTATCCTATGAGGTAATTATATTACATGCATTTTATATATGATGAAATTGAGGATCAGAGAGGTTACACAAGGTGCCTGTTCTCTGTCTAGTAAGTGAGTAAGGTTGTGAATACCGACAGTCAGATTCAATACATTATAACTGCCTTCCATTAAAAACAAAGACTACCTAATTGATATGCATGAATTAATGAAAGATAAACGTTCATATCATTTCTAAAGTTAAAATATGTATACTGAGGAAGCAGTCTATGGCTTCTTAAACTTCATCATTTGTTTTTGAATTATTTATTCAAATGACAGAATTCTATCATTAGGAGTAGGAGAATAACAAGATAATTCTTAAGTCACTTCTATAAGAGGTCACCTGGTTACCTCTGCTCCATAATACCTGCTCTGGACCTATTTATGGGACAGAGAATAGAACACTGCCTAAAAGTACTGAGGGTTTTTCTTTTCTTCTTTTCTTTTTTTTTTTTTAAACCTTTGACACAACTGCCAACCCCTCTGGAGCTCTGTCAGATACAACCTTTCAAGCCTAGAATATGGTACAGTGGAACCTCACTCTGAACCAATGCAAAGGGAGAGAGAAAAATTTTCTTTCCAAAGTTTGGGAAGGATATCATTTCAACATGTCTTCACCTCAAACAAGCTGTCTCTTTAGTGTAACTAATATGTACCAGGGACCTCCTCCCTCTTTTGACCTTCCCTATGGAGAAAAGAGTCTTACTAGGTTTTCCATCCAACCTAATAACCACTGGCTGGCACATAATTACAGAGAATGTGTGAGCCATGTTCCCAAAGCTTTGACAACACGGAAAGAAATCACAGGCATGTTCTATGGAGGGCAGTGGCAACTGGAGGGTAGCTTAGAGATCAGAAATAAGAATGGTTGAAACTTGTGTGAAGATAATCAATCCCCTACAGTTCGAAACCTCATTTTACAGGTGAGGAAACTGAGGCACAGAGAGGCGAAGCAGCTTATTCATTCAATGTCCAACTAAACTGAATTTCTCAAGGGTGGGACATAATCTTACCCATCTTTGTCTAGTTGGCATAAACTAAGTGGTCAATCAAGACTTACTAAATCCAGTTCATTTCCAAGTTCAATGCTCTTTCCTTTATATCACACAAGCAAGAATGACTAAGAGGAAGGGGTATTGTTTTCTTCAGGAACTTCGTTTGTGGAACTATTAGATTATTTGCAGATTCAAATGCCAGTTGATTTCTAATATAGTCTGGGATATCTCCTGATTTTTGGAAGATCAGAGTTAGCCTGGATTCTTTTATAAACCAAACCAAACACATTGCCATTGAATAGATTCCGATTTGTAGCAACCCCCATTGGGTTTCTAAGGTGGTAAATCTTTCAGAAGTAGATCGTCCCATCTTCCTTCTACAGAGCAGTTGGTGGGTTTGAACCACCAACCTTCTGGTTAGTAGTTAAATGCCTTCGGCACTGCACCACCAGGGCTCCTTGCAGTCCCCAAAGTGTGCAGTGCTATTCCTGAACAGATGTGCCATTTGCCATCTACACACATCCTTTACTTTCTCACTAAAGGGGAGTATCCTTTTTAACATTAGATCCTATCATTTGTGTTTACTAAAATATGACAGAAAGTTTGGGAATCATACAGGGTACAGGAGTATCTGGAGGCTAAACATCTGATGCTATTAAGCAGTGGCGATCTAAGAAATGGCCAGTTTTGTTCGGCAGAAACACAGGTTTCAACAAATGTTCCAATTTCCTGGTGAGATTAAAATGAGGCTGTGTCTACATGACACCAAGACATCTAGTCAATGCAATTAAACATATCAGCCAATTTGGGGGGGGGGAGGGGGAGAAGGAAGCTAGTCAGGTCAGTTTCTTTTCATCATAGAAGTAGAAAACAAAAAAGAAAACTGCTTAATTAACCCTATTTTTCACTTTCATGTTTATCATTTCAATAGATTATATCTATATATCCACAATTCAGGTTTGATTACCCTTACAACAAAGAAAGGGATATAGTGGATTGGCAAGGTCACTTAGCCATTATCTTCTGCTTCAGAGTCACTCCTGTCTACTGTTCGCTATGTTTGTTGCTTAGAAAAGTTTTAAGAGTAGCACCAATGTTGGTCTGAGTGTCTTGATTTAAAAAGGTAAGAGGAGGGAAATCTTCAGTCAATCTCGGGAAACCAAAAGTGATTAATCTGAAAGTTCTGTGGAATATTTTTTAAAGTTTGCATTGAGAAAGCTATTATATACTGTGCTGTTTCAATCACTGCAGGCTACTTTTTAATTTTTTTTTTTTTTTAACTGCCCACTGTTTTCAACAGGGGCTAATTAAGATTCTCAGGTCAAAGGGTTAATTACATCTTCTTACCCACTATGTAGAATTTTCTGATTATTAACTAAGGTTGGATTAAGATGAAAAAGAACCTACACAAATGTTAATGCTAGTCCCTCCTCGAGAAGATTTATTATAAAGCCATGCTGAAATCTATCTGCTTTCCTCAAAGCAGATGGAGAACAAAATCTTAGAAGAAACGTAAAACAGACATTTTAAAGGCATGCAAGTATCTGATTTATCAAGACAGTTTTCTTATTACTGAAAACAGTTCTAAGCCATCCAGACAGGGCTGATCAGAGATTTCCTTTGTCACATCCAGTAAGTCTATGAGGTACACATGCAAGGCGTGAGGCTCGGATAAAGAAGTCAGGAGCTACAGCATCTCTGAATAATAATGCCTGTAATTATAATTTATATCCCCTGACATCAGTGTAACATATAAAGTGTAAAGCACAGTTTCTTAACCCCAAAAGCTGAGTGCCTCTAACAGTATTTGTCAAATGATGAGGTTATTTCCTTGCAGGGTATGAAACTAACTATAGCATTGTGATTGAAGGTATACTAATGTTTAATGCATTGTGCTAAATGGATTTATATTTGTCAAAGGAGTTTTGTCTCTGCCTTTTTTTTTTTCCCATGCATATTCTACTACAGCCAAATTTCTCAGAGTGAAATCTTATTATGGTGCCCTTATAGGGACAATTTTCATGTAGACAACTGCTCTGAAATCAGTATTTCTTTCTTCCACATTCCAATGCAGAAGGGGAAAAAATTACCCAAAGTCTTTTCCTCTGACCTAACTCCAGTTAGAGTGAAGAATTACCAGTAGGCTAGGTTATTTTAATGACAGATTATTTTAAACTAAGCCTTCACCATCTGTTCCACCCCCTAATTATGAATGCAAAAAGAACATATTTCACAATTACATCAGTAAAAAAGTAAGATATACGTGATTTAAATGCATGCATGTGTTCCTTGTCCAATGCACCATGCATCTACGATGTACTTCTAATTCAGGCTCAGACCGGGGAGTACACATTCATCTGTGATAGAGTACAGTCTCTGACACACTCGAGTTTCTTCCAAAGCCAGAGTTTTTCACTGTTGTGACACAGTGCTATTGCAATAAGAGCAGAATACGTATTTGAGCGCAGTCCTTGTTGAGCATTAGAAATGAGCATCCGATAACTGTTAAAAAAGGCTTTGCTGTTAATAAGGAGAGGCTCTACGAGAAAGTTACTCCCTGTACATGAGCAATGGGTTAGCAGTGGGATTAAGAGAGTCTATTCTTGAACCTTTCCTCTATCCTCCCAAAGAGTTTTTGAGTGAATAAGGTAAATACAAGAGAGGGAGGACAGGGTTTTAACACCTATCTTTCAGGCAACAGACAAAAGAGTTGGAAAGAAAAAATGTTCCTTAAAATTTTTGGCTTTTCAATATAGTAACACTATGACAGAGTCCATTAAAAAGCCTTGTTTGCCCTCAGTACAGTCAGGAGGTGATGCTATACTGGTCACTTATGCACATGTGGACGCCCAGCAACTTTAGAGAGAATCTGGGACTGTGCCCAAAAGCACCCACATGTATCTGTTTATAAGGAAGAAAAATTCCCCAAATTTTGTCTTTGCAGTCTGAGTTTTAACAATCAGGTATTGTGTAGAAACAAAAGTTTTATTTTTGGAAATAGGAATTGAAGTTAAGTATATTTTCTCTAAGTGGGTGAAAGCATACATCAAAGGTTTGGCCTTTAATTTAACTCTTAGGAATCTCTCAGAGCTTTCTGTCTCCTGCATTTCTTCCTTTGCCACTCCAATGAGTCCATAAGACAAAGAATAGCACGGGTTTATATTATCAAGTACAAAAGGCCAAATGCTCCCCAATCACACCAAATTGAATCAGTTAGGTTGAATTTGACCATTTCCTCACTAATAATGAAGAATTCCAGATCAACAAACTGTGATCACCTCAAAACACCCTTCCAAGATTTCCCTAAACACATTAAGTCAAACATCTTAGATGAGAGAACAGTTCGGGGAGGTGCAGTTGGCCTCCTCAGTTCTTTGAGGAGAAGTGCCAGAATAAAAGAGGAGATGTTGAGCTAGTGAAATGTTAAAACATGAAAAGAACAAAGTCACCTGCTTTCTGAGCAAGAAGATCGGGTTGTTCTGCTCATTAAAATTCCATTTTGTAGGAACTGTGTATCAAAGTGCTGACCTTTTTCTCTGGGATGCTAGTTCAAGCCTTACATTCAGCCTTGAGGGATGTAGATTTCTTGATATGAACACCCAGCCAAATGGACAACAGGCTCTACTATAAAGACAGCGTGCAGTGTTTGGTGGAATCACGAGCATCTCTGACCCACCAGGGGTGACACGCAGTCACCATGTTATCTGTGGCTTGCCCTTGGAGGTCCTCACTTGGGACATAAGTAACAATGTGCTGCTCAGAAGTGCCCTTGCCTCAGAGACAGGATGCCTACTACTTACTCTTTTTTTTTTTTTTTTCTTCCTCACTACTTATTCTAAAGCACAACAATTTGCTGGAATGTTAAAAGTCTCACTTTTGCACATATGGGATATTAATTTACTGAAACACAGGCTCTTCAGAATCCAGAGACCAATTCCTTTTTGTGCATCTTTCCCTTTGAATTCAGAATTCTCTTTCAAGTTAGAGGAGGAATTCCCAACTTGGCAGGAAAATATAAACCGTACATCGTACTGGTACAGAAAGCTCCAAAAATGTCACTGCTTTTGCTTTAGCTAGACATGGTGTTCTGTCACACAGTGTTCCAGGTGTCTTTCGAGTTGTCTGCATTAAACAGAATAACACAAAGAAAAGAATAGATACTAATTGTTTATTTGCCATCTTGTGGATTAAAGACTACTTGAAACTACAGAAGGGGCTTCATTATGCTTTACAGGATGTTTTAAACAATGCACAGGTCCCTCAATATTCACCATAAATGAAGGAAGAGGGAAGAAAATGAAATTCAGTATTTGCTTGGCAAATTACATAGATCCTATGTAAGACAGGTGTCCTACTTTATAGGTCAGGAAACATATGCACAGAGAAATGAAGTATGTGCCTAATGTCACACTCCCAACATGTGGTATAGCTAAGAAAGAAGAATACTCTGTCTTTCTTGCTGCTGCTGGGACTGCCCGCTGAACACTTTAGTTGTTTCAAACACTGGCAGAGCTGCTCCAAATCTTCACTTCCTCCAGTCTTCCTTTCCACATAAATAATCCTCGTGCTCCTACTGCTTAGTAAAATGCATTCTGAAAACACCTGTTGAACGCATACTACGTACCAGGCTTGTTACAGCCCAAGGTTCAGAAAGGTGAATGAGACAAGGTCCCACCTCAAAAAAAAAAAAAAGGAAAAAAAAAAAAAAAAACACCCCAAACTCACTGTCGTTGAGTCAATTGGATTCATACCGACCCCTTCTTGGGTTTTCGAGGCAGTATCTCTACAGAAGTAGATTGCCCAATCTTCCTTCCAAGGTATGGCTGGTGAGTTTAAACCACCAGGCTTCTGGTTAGCTTTTTTTTTTTTTTTTTTAAGGAAAATTCCTGTGGGATCTAAGTCAAGAAAACAACTAAAGTAGAAAATTATAAAAAGAAAATGCCCCAGGGTAAAAGGAGTTTCTAACGTAGGATACCTTGAACACACAGTGGAGCCTCTGTCTGACATCTTCACAATGTCCATTAAAGAACCTAATATACTGTCATTGGGATGGAACAGTTATAAATTTCTAGAGTTTGTAAATGTGCAGTCAAAATACCAGTAGACCTCAAAGAAATTCCCATGCCTTACAGGAATGTGCTGGTGTCCCAAAGTAGAGAGGGAGCACCAGAGTAAATGATTACTAGGAGAAAATTGTACCCTCAACAGGCAACCTCTGACACAAGACGTGAGCACCACATGCCAGCAGGCCATCGGGCTGGCCAGCACACTGACCCTATATCCTGTCCCACAGTTTTTCATTCAGAATTGGGGTTTCCCCACTCTGATACTATATATACCACTTTATATGTAAGTCATTATGAAGATAGACTGACTTTATAGAAATGTATTTTACAGTTATGTTTACTCTAAAGTACTTCCTCAATGATGTAAGGGAACCTGTATTGCTATTTCTGTTATTGATTACGATACAACATAACTGTTTGCTGGGCAGTGAGTTACTTAAAAAACAAAAAACCAGGCTCTTTAAAAGAAAATACTAAGTGCTTTGTACACGTATTCCTTTAGGTAAGGAGTTTGTGTCAGTGGTAGTAACAATGATTAAATAACCCTGTAATGAATTTAGCATATTAAAAGACCATTTAGAGACCTCAGATATTAATCTGGTACATTCATATGAGTTTCAATTCGAGGAACATTTTATTTGTATCTCTAGGGAAAAGACATAAAAAAACATTTGTAGTGAGAGAAGCTTGATTGTTACAAATGTAGCTTAGAAATTCTAGTTGAGGATAATGCCTGGGCCATGAAAACCTTCCATTTTAATTTCAGGAAATCATTGTGACTAGGTTCTCTGTTCTTTGGTTTATTTGTCATTCATATAATTAATAATTGTACTAGACTCACATATAACTATAAATATGATGGACCAACAAGAGAAAGTAACATTTGGCTCCTGAAATTGACAATTGTTTTTGAATTTTTTTTTTTTT
>NW_006921638.1:3810102-3811375 GCF_000298275.1 Orycteropus afer afer | reverse complement strand
TTTCACAGTTGGCTACTGAATCCAGGTGAGAACTCTCATCCTAGTCTGGACTCCATAGAAATTCTTCTATTTTATCTCCACATGCCTAACTAAGCACACGTGAAGTGAAAGAAACATACGGATTTTTAGGGTTTGCTAGCCAACTTGCACATATCTAAAGCATAGATGGGGCAATCTACTTCCGTAGTGATACTGCCTCGGAAACCCAAGGTGGGGTCGCTATGAGTCGGGTCCAACTCCACGGCACATAGCAACAACAACAACAAAGCATAACTAATGCCACAAAAAATCTTCAGAAACACTTGAAAATACAACAACTCTATATGCGAAGTTTGCCCAGAACAAGTACACTACCCAAAAAACCAAACCAATTGCCATTAAATCAATTCCTACTCATGATGATGCATATGAGTTCCATATAGTTTTTAATGGCTGTGAACTTTCCAAAGTAAACTGCCAGGTCTTTCTTTCTGGGCACCTTTGGGTGAATTTGAACTACTGACCTTCAGTTGGAGTTTTTGGTGTCAGTAATTTCATGGGATGAAAACATTAGTAAAGAAGAGAATTAGTTCTGATATTCTCCCTGACTTATCAAAGTGAGTTTTTTCTTTTAACATGAGAAATGAGATTGTTATTTCTTTCCCTTTTTTGATGCTACTTCAATTATAGCAAATTCATCATCATCATTGAACAGGGATTGGCCAGTTTATTATGTTAATTGCTAGTATCAAAAACTAAAGTAACCAAAATTCCAATGACATTTAATAGAAACCATGGGGCTGAAGCTGACCATACAGAGGCTAAGCACACATAATAACTAGTGCAAAGATAACATCTGAAGTGACCACCTTGTATGTAAAATCAGATGTTTTAAGGTGATTTGGAGTAGGTAAAGGACCTACCTAAACTATGAAAACTACTGGGTTTACCTCTTCTGTGTCTTTCTGACCAACCATGTTAGGCAGCAAAATGATATATTCAACTATTTTCTGCTTTAACTATTTGATTGATATATCAAATAATCACTGTGATTATTTATTTCCTTTAAAACATGAGCTCACACTTGTTACAAAAAACATTCCATAGATATAATTATGTTTTTTTTTTTTCTTGAAGGCAAAGTTTTTGCTCAAATAATGCAATACAGAAGTCAAAAGGGGAATTGGATTCAACACACAGAATGCCACTAAATAAGTTTTCAGAAATGGGTTTGTGCTAAAATTTTCAGAGCCTGGGCACTTGCTTATGGATAAATAAATTCTAAAGGTGATGG
>NW_006921638.1:3806896-3808842 GCF_000298275.1 Orycteropus afer afer | reverse complement strand
ACCAGAGCTCCCAACAATAATCTAGGGTGTGAATAATCTACTCAAATGTATAGATGAGCTAATCCATAGTAATTCCAAAAGAATTTTGCAGTCAGCCATATTGATAATTCACTTACTAGAAACCTTGACTCAATGTTGTTATTATGTGCTGTAGAGTTGGACCTGACTCAGTGACCCCTCCTTGGGTTTCCGAGGCAGTATCACTGCGGAAGTAGATTGCCCCATCTTCCTTCTGAGGAGTGGCTGGTGGGTTTGAATCTCCAGCCTTCTGGTTACCAGTCAAGGGCCTTAGGCACTATGCTACCAGAGCTCCCCCTTGACGTAATAGTCTCAGCTAACTGTAATGTGCATGACAATCCATTTACCCACTATTTTGACATAAACAGCTAAGGATATGTTAGAACAGTACCATTTGAAAACAGATGTATTCCCATTATTCAATGAGTTTGATGAATGGCATTCCAACTCTCAATGACTACTGGACTTAAGAAATTTTATTCAGTCTATTAAGTTTATAGTGGCTTCCACCATATTTACCAATTATACCTTCAACCACCAGCTGTTACTCCTCACTTCATCTTTTGACCTGCTGTGTCAAAGGCAATGACCTCTGGCAGTATAGTGGATAAAGCACTTGGCTACTAACCAAAAAGGTCCATGGTTTGAACTCACCAGCCACTCTGTGGGAGAAAGATGAGGCAGTCTGCTTCTATAAAGATTTACAGCCTTGGGAACTCTATGGGGGTCACTAAGAGCTGGAATCGACTTAATGGCAGTGTGTTTGGTTTTGGTTTTGGTATGTCAAAGGCAACCAAATTGCCAATGACAATGGAATGAAGGGGTAAGCATACTGATTAATTCCAAGGCAGATTTCTCACTTGGCCCTCTGCCTAGTTTCTTTTAAGGGCTAGGTGCATGAACTACTGTCTATTTTCATGACTAGCATGGGAATTCGTCTTAGATGTCTGGGATAACAAGACTAGAAGATGATCAACTTTACAATGAAGAAAGTTTTCTCCTGTACTTACCACACAAACTCTCACACAAGCTTGCAGAATCAGTGTTTTTTTTAAATGAAGAAATTGCTAATAATATAAGGAAGATAAATTCCCATTATAACTGTTTCTTAAACACAACTGAGAGTCTAAATGAACCACTCTCCCCCACAGCTTGCAAAGGTGAGGAGATATAAATGGGAACCACAGCACAAAGGTTGGGAATTAACAGCTTCTATGCCACCTCTCTGTGTGCATTTCAATCCTTTTCATTTTTTCCTCTTTCACTCTTTCTTTTAACTTTTATTTTTCTATTCTCCTTTTGCCTTTTGGTTAGCATTTTGCATTCATCCCCTTAGTGAAAGAGATGCCGATGGTTCCAGGAATGGTGCTGTAGTGGTGTATACCATCTTCCACAGCCAAAGTATACAGCTATCCTGTTCTGAATGTGTTTGTATGTGTACCATGGACAGTAAAACAATTCTGAATATGTTTATACATCTGACTCATGGGTGTGTAATGATGGCTGATAAATTGTGACGACCATGAACAGCTCTAAGTTTGTGTAGGTTAGTGTAAAGTTTTTCATGTTTGAATATTGGAGATAGATTCTTTTTGCCTCCAATGAGATATGTTCACTCTAGCCTTGACCTTTTCCAACAGTTAAGAATTGTTTTATTGTCTTGCTGGGGGGCTGCTTCTTAGTAATAAGATAACCTACTTTAATTTCTACTTCAATGTGTCTCAGATTTGAGAGTGACTTCCCCTAAAGGACTGAGACTCTAAAGCCTCAAATTGGCCTATGAGCCCTGATGGAAGAATTTTATCCCAAAGCAAATAAAAAATACATTAAAGATTTTACAAACATAACCTTAAGCCTCTATCATTTTCTGTATACTCCATCTACTCTCATTACAGGTAATCACGCTTGCTAAAGACATTTGCTGCTCC
>NW_006921638.1:3747786-3804691 GCF_000298275.1 Orycteropus afer afer | reverse complement strand
ATAGCATGGATTTTGGGGCTGGCGTGGGATCGGGCAGTGTTTCGTTCTGCTGTGCATGGGGTCGCTATAAGTCGGAAACGACTCGACGGCACTTAACAACAACAACAACAGGGACAGATTTCTGGCCTGGTTGAGAAGTATGGGAGAGGAGATGACCAGAGTCACAGAAGCTTATCCAAACCAAACTCACTGCCATAGAGTCAATTCTGACTCATAGTGACCCCATAGGGTTTCCAAGGCTGTAAATCTTTACAGACGCAGACTCTGTCATCTTTCTTCCACAGAGCGGCTGGGAAGTTTGAACCACTGACTTTTTGGTTAGCAGGCAAATGCCTTAGCAACTGCACCACCAGAGCTCAGAAATCCTTATAAGAACCCCAAAAACAAGAGAAGTAAGGAAGGAATGATGCATCAGGCAGATGAATTGCTTCCAAGAGCAGAGTGCCCAGGCTGCAATCACTGCTAAGAAACCCCTGCTCTAGCTTATACCAGGGAAGACCTTGCTTCAGTTCTTGAAAAATGCTCAGGTATGAGAAACCTTGCCAAAGGCTGAAGCTCAGGGCTCATACACATGGCACTATGAAGGCTTCTCTCAATTCCACTGTCAGATCATCCTCAACAAGGGAGGCATGACTCTGCCAGAAAGTACCTGGTCAGATTCAGAGTGACTCTAAGATTCAGGGCAACAATAGATAAGATGGCACAATAATGGACTTGTCTCATCAATACCTTCAGTGAAGGTAACAAACCAGTGTGGCCAGGGATGAACAAGTTCTGTACATAGCACTTCAAGAGGCAGTATGGTTTAATGCAGAATAACACATGAGCTCTGGATTCAAATAGGTCTGAGTTGGGAACTTTGATTTTTGCAACTTCACAGTTTTTTTTCATGCAAAAATATAAATAACAAATCTATACATTATTTAAAATCAACAGAGTGTTACAATATTTAGGATTAATGAAAATAGAAGTGCCTTTTCCATACCAGATACTTAATAAATGATACCCAGGATGGTTATTATTTGACATGAGACCTTAGTTTAGGAAGAATGCTAAGAAAGAAGGGTTTTACCTGATTACAAGGAGAAAAAAACACACTTGGAAGAGGTCAGATAAACTACTACACTAAAGGAAGTTAAAGTAAATTAGTTAGATATGAGACACAAGGTACAAGCAAGAAATTGACTCAATTTTCATGGCTAAAATAAAGTTTCATTTTAATCATCAATATTCCCATTTAAAACTTAATAAACACACATTTAGAAACAGTAGAATTATAGACATTACCAGAAAGAGACATGTTAAAGAAATACAGGGTAACAAAATGTGTATGAACTGTTGAATGGAAAATGAATTTGCTCTGTAAAATCAAATCACAATTTAAAAAATATATCTTAAAAAAAGAAATATAGGGTATGACGCTTGCGCAGGACAGTAATGTTACTAAGATCAGAAGGCAAAGCATAGAAACAGGAGACAAATTATTTGTTTCAGAAGCATCATCATTTAAAATGAGAACCATGCTAGGGGTACATCCACAGTTTTGACTCTTTCATGACCGATGGGTCATACAGTGCCAACCCACATTTTTCTTCTCTGGGGTTTATTGGGCAGCAGCTTTCCTGCTGACAGGGCATTCAGCCATCAAGAGGGGACCTGTATAGCTGAAATGGAAGAAATGGAACATGCCACAAATGACTGTTTTTACAGGGTATTGTATAAGATGATGTATCCTGGAGGGATGATTTTGAAAAACTTGTGTCTCTTTTGGCTTTTTCACTGGGAGATAAGCCTTGTAAGTACATTCCCAGGTTCCAAGTTCCTGTGTGTTATTTAGGAGCCCTGGTGGTGGTGGGTGTTGTTGTTATGTGCCCTCGAGTTTAACCCGACTCATAGCAGCCCCTCCTTGTGTTTCCGAGGCAGTATCACTACAGAAGTAGATTGCCCAACCTTTCTTCCAAGGTGTGGCTGATGGGTTTGAACCACCAGCCTTCTGGTTAGCAGTCAAGTGCCTTAAGCACAAATATAAATAACTACCAGTGGCAGTTGTGGCTAATTGTTGAGCAGCTAACCAAAAGGCTGGCAGTTCGAACCTTCCAGTTGCTCTGCAGGAGAAAGATGTGGCAGTCAGCTTTTGTAAAGATTTACAGCCTTGGAAACCTTATGGGGCAGATCTACTCTGTCCTACAGGGTCACTGTCAGTTGGAATCAACTCGACAGCAGTGGGTTTGGTTTTGGTGCAATATTTGGAAGTTATCTTTCTCACAATGAATCAATGTTTGAATGAATACCACACTTTCAGGTGCCCTAAATTATACATCTCTGTCAAGGAATCTATAAGGTGGTGTGAGTCTAGGTCATCATGTGTGTCCCACTCATTTTACCCCTAAGTCTCACATGATATGTATTAAAATCCATATTTCAGAAAAAAATTCTGAAATGATATTTGATTCAGCATGCCTTCCATTAATGAAAAAATACACCATCAACAAAAAATTTAGAGTGTAAAATAATTGTTTAATGAAAGGGTTAAATGTGCACCAAATCACAAAAAGATGGTAATAATAATAATAAGAGATAATATTTATTGACTTGGCTTTGTGTGGGATCCTGGGAGAAATGGTTTAAACAGACTCAATCAGTTCAATTCTCACATTCCATCCCTGATGTAGATACTATGACTACCCTAGTTTGAGAGGAGGAAACTGAGGTCACATAGCTAGTAAGTGGTAGAGCAGAAACTCAAACTCAGGATGTTACAGTGTATATTGCCACTGTGGAATTGGAATACATTTTTATTGTATTTTTAGTATCAAAGACCTACCATTCATTCCTCTAAAGATATGAGTTCTCCACAGCAGAGGGCTGAGAGGTGAGATGCAGAGCTAAAGTATGAAACCAGGTGCTCATCCTCTCTGGTTGGTAGCAGGGCTTCAATCTGGTTCTTCCCAGTTCAGTCATGGCTAATGAAATGAAACTGGAATAAACTCAAAATTTTAAAGTATGGAATGATAACTGGAATGGCAAAGATTACAGATTGATAACCTGCTGGAAACTCAATCTCCCTCTTAGAAAACAAGGGTAGCATGCATGTTGCATTGAAAAAACCCAAACTCATTGCCTTCAAGTCATTTCTGACTCACAGCGACCCCCACTTGGGTTTTGAGGCATTATCTCTATAGAAGTAGATTGCCCAATCTTCCTTCTGAAGGGTGGCTGGTGGGTTTGAACCTCCAGTCTTCTGGTTAGCAGTCAAATGCCTAAGGCATTATGCCACCAGAAAACTAAACCTCACTGCCATCAAGTCGGATCTGACTCATAGCCACCCCTCCTTGGGTTTCCGAGGCTGTATCACTATGGAAGTAGATTGCTCAACCTTCCTTCCGAGGAGTGGCTAGTGGGTTTGAACCACCAGCCTTCTGGTTAGCAGTCAAATGCCTTAGGCACTACACTACCAGAGCTCCCAAATATTACGACCAGCAGAGTTGGAAACAACCATGACCCACACAAAGACAACAGCCAACTGTGCCACTGTGAATGTGTGCTGCTCTCTAGTGTCCTTGCAATAATCTAGTCTCTCATATTAGGCTCCTCTTATGAGTCTCATGTTTCAGGGCTTCGACTCATAATTTTCCCATTCTGGTTACTGTTACACTTCACTCAGAATTTAAAAAATTTGAGTTCTCCATGGTCTGATTTAATTGCATCAGCCATTACTGAATCAGTTCAAAATGATTTGACGCTCTGGTTGGGACCTTGGCCAACTCTGGAGGAAGCAGTGGGACCTGACAATTTGCTAAACATGGTTTAAGCTCTACCTTTGGTAGATGATAATCTACAGGGTAGATCCCATTACATTCGTACAATGTTTAACACAGGTTGAGTCCTAGGCAATCTTTCCCCTTTTTTGAGCCAAATAATATACATTTGTAATGAAAAGATACTGTGGCAAATATACAGAGAAGTAGTTCATCCATGCCAAGAAGATAATGGATCCTAGAAAGAGATATCTAATAGTTTCAGAAAAATCAATTGTATCTGAATAGTCCTTCAGGCTAAAGTATAATTAAATGATATAAAATATATAAAGAATTTGAAGTAAAATGGCAAAGTTCTAAGTATTAAAGTAGCAAAGATAGTAAAGGTATCATTTTTATTAGTAAGTTAGTATTAAATACACTAATATAGTAATGACTTATTACTAATCTTTGTATTACTTCCCCAGCCCCCTCGTTAAGTGTGCTGCTCTTAGCCGAACTTTAAGTGTGCTAAACTTAGCTGAAGTTGATTCCAACCGTGGCAGCCTTATGTGTACAGAGCCGAACTGCTCCACAGGATTTTCAAAGCTATGACTTTTCAGAAGCAGATCACGGGTAAGATGCCTCTGGGTAGGTTTGAACTGCCAACCTTTCATTTAGTAGTTGAGTACTTAATATTTGTGCCATCCAAGAATTCCTTCTTTAACTATTACTGCCGACTCATTGTGACCCCATGCAACATAATTGTCCCAAAGGGTTTTCCTGGTTGCAATCTTTATGGAAGCAGATCTCTTGGTCTTTTTTCCACAGAGCCGCTGGGTAGGTTCAGACTGACAACCTTTCAGCTAGCAGAGTGCCTAATCATTGTGCCATCAGGGGTCCTTTTTCAAGTGAAAAAAAACCAAAAACCACTGCCACTGAGTCATTTTTTACTCATAGTGACCCTTTAGAACAGGGTAGAACTGCCTCATATTGTTTCCAAGGCTGTAAATCTTTATGGAAGCAGACCACCACACCTTTCTCCCATGAAGTGGCTGGTGGGTTCAAACTGACAACTTCTTGGGTAGCAGCAAAGTAACCACTGTGCTACCAAGCTTCCTCCCTTTCAAGCAAATAAAAGTAGGGATTGGCTAGAGAGAAACTGTCTCTACACTTCCTCAAACTCATTTGGTTTGTATTCCAGATGAGCACTAGAGTGAATGCAGGAAGGGAGAACAGACACATATTGAGGTTTTCTCAGTGCCAGCATGGCTGACCTCAGCAACTACTTCCTACTTGTACACAGCACTGGCCTGCACATTCATCCAGGAGGGCATGTCTACAGGTGGTGAGGAAAGAGAATAGCAAACGCCTAGTGAGAAGCCTTTCATCCACTTGACAATTTTCCCTGAGTCCAGTTCTGTTTACCATCAAATAACACCTGTACTCTGAGGTATCTGGGAGACTTCAAGGTTGCAGGCTGCCTTGTAGTCAATAAGCAGGGGCTATGGTGTCTTAGGGAGCGTATTCTGCTCTCTAAGGCTCTGCAGAAACCTACCATCTCCCTCCACTGTGTGTGTGTGTGTGTGTGTGTATACTTTCCAGTTCTTTGTTTACATGGGGTAATTGGCTGAATCAATATCTTTAAGTTAAATGCCTGTAAACAGGAGCCATTGACATTGGATTTTAGAATCTTAAGTTAATTTTCCTTCTTATTTAGCACTGGTTAGATCCTAAATGAATTCTCTGGGGTTTGCTGCTTTACTAAAAGAAAAATTTAGAGAAGGTTCAAAAAGGAACCGAAAAAAACTGATTAGATGGTTGAAAAATAGGACTTTTATGGATACTTAAACTGACTAGATTATTCAACTGGGAGGAACCTGAGGGATGATGTGAGCACATGCAAGGTTCCTCCACAAAGGCTGGTGACCAGTCTTTCCATCTCATGGCAATGCAGTGTGGAGAATATGGGTAATAACTGAAGGGCTTCCTGGAAGCATGGGCTGTTAAGAACAAAAACACATAATTTAGGAAGGTTGTGCTATCTCTCAACTTTATAATCCTGGAGGCTAGACATACACTGTTGATAAGGATGTCTTCAGAATAACCCTGAAGTTTAGGGGGGGGGGGTGTGCGCACGCACGCATGCATCTGCAAGAGGCAAAAAGAGAGAGGAGAGGGAGAGAATGAGAAAGCATGAGAGGGAGAGAGACTGACTGACTAAATGATAACTCACTTAGTGATTCTTATTGTGTTTTAAAGCAATGAAGTGTGGCCAGCAAAACTAAAATTTGAAGCTAAGTATGTACACATCCACACTAACTTCACCATGACACCAAGCAACCCACTAAGACAAAGCCAGTTCAGGGTGAAAGTCAACTGGGTGGCTCTACAAAGGGCACTGGCTGTAAAGGGCTCTACCTGTCTCAGTAAGATACTTATAATACTATTATAAAGAAAGAGAAACTAACCTGCAGAAGAAAAAATCTAAACCATTCCACTCCAGCAAGTGGGCAGATACACACATCCCCACAGGCATTCATTTGGCAAGTTGGAAACCACTGCAGGTCTGACCAGAATCCAAGAAGCCAAAACATTACAAAGTTTCTAAGTTGCTCCAAGGGGACACTGAAGAAGTCTTACATACAAAGCAAAAAAATAAAATAAAATAACAATCTTAGTGTTCATATAGATGGCTCTTTTATTAAAGAAATTCTCACTGGCATTATTAGGCTCATTCTCATACCATCCTAGAGGTGTTTATGTTTTGCTCATTTTAGTGATAGGAACAAGGAATCACTGTAAGTCTCTTAGATGAATCAAGGAGAGAACCAGGGTTCACTGCCTGCATTGTGTGTGTATATGACCAATGTGTAACCCATGGGCAGTGATCAATGATGGTTCAGATATCTTAATTATCCAACTATTTAAGAACCAGGTTTCTATCCAACCCCAGGCTGTCACAGCATCAACTGCTCTTGCCAATATTACAGCTTTAAGCAGCATTTACTCTGTTGGTGAACACAGCGTGTGGTAAAATGATTTAGCATCATGAATAAACACATATGCTTGCTTGGGTCAAATTTTAGAAGTGACAAACCCATTTTCTGGCCCATGATTTAATGGACTAGAAACAAACTAAAAGGTACATAATTCACTACGCATGAGCAAGTGGCTCTCTCCCCTGTAGCAAGTGAACTTTTTGTTATCAAGTGTTGCATTTGGAACTGGCAGTGACAGGGTATGCATCCTTATTGCTAATATGTGCATACACGCACTCACACACATGCACACGTACACCCCTCTAAATATATGCCAACAACATTTCTTCGATGCCTTGAAATATAACTGGGTATAGAACTGGTTGATTGTGGATGCCTAATATCATAAAAATAAAGAAGAAAACTTGACTGTGAAAAATAAACACGTTAAAAAAGAGGTTAATGAAAAGATGTTACTCTAGGCAACAACAAAAATAAATGTCAATATATCTTCCTTATTTTTCAAAACATACAGCTTTCTATGCCTCGTTTCCTGGGCTTGAAAGTGGTGTCCTTTACCCCTCATGCTTTACCTGATAGATGGACATGTCATTTTACTTTTAGTCTTGTTCTCATTTCATGTTTACTTTTTATTTTTCTCATTCTCTTTTCTGAATTCCCCTGCTTCTAGTTTCTAGCTCAGTGTTTACAGAGACCTTTACTAGAATCAGGGAGGTTGAAGAGACCCATTTTTTCCCCTTCTCTTGTAATGCCCCTTCTTTTTTTTCCCCTCTTCCCAGAAAATAGATAAGTTTACCCAGAAAATAAAAAGCTAATACAACCTTTTGCTCATCAACAAAAGTATGTCTTGTTGTAGCCAGGAATAAGTTAATAAAACAGGGAAAAGGCTTAGTGGCTTAAAAATAGGCTCCTTGGGGTTATGAAGGAACAATGTTGTTTTTTCTTCTCAGCGTGCAAGGATTTAATTAAGTGATAACAGTCACCTTGGGGTGGCTGCACAAGGCAATAATATCTAGGTGAAGAAAAATGCTGAAGAGAGTTGAGTACAGTCAATTTATCTTCAGAGAAGGCAATAAATGAACAAAGCATAGGTATTGGGCTGATTGTTTTGCAATGTTTCCATTACTGATAAGCATCAAAAAAAGAAAAAAAAAAGGACAAAGATTTGGTATTTTCAGTTTCTGAAATGTATTAAAAAGAGAGAAAGGAAATGAAAAAATTGCTGTGAGGTCACATCCTCACATTCTAATTACAAACAGTTTGGTAATTATTCAAACTAAACATAGAGCAAGGGAATTTTCATGTTGACATAAAAGATGGGAACACAGCTGAGTTGTGTATTTACAAGCAAACATAAAGAACTTGGGAATTTTTGTTCAGGCAAAGAAATAGAAGATAAAATTGTAAAGAGGTGAAGGCAGAGTGAGGTTGCATTAGTGATTTATGTTTCTGGTCAGCCTTCGAAGTAGCAGACCTTTCTATGTTCAAAGGTCAATTTTGGGAGACTTTTTAAGAAGTTTAGGGAAAACTGCTATGAGAAGTCCTATGAGTAGTCATGAGAAACTGTTGAAGAAATAACCAACCAATCAACTGACCAAGCAAACAAACAAAAAAGCCAAGATAGTGGCATTATGAGCCCCAAATAATGTTTTAAAATACCAGTAGGGTTAGAATATAGTCATCAGATGCTTAGGCCCACAATGTTAACTACAGCAATATGCAGTATTTGCAAACTAGAGATAAAGTGGAGGCAAGGTTTGAATGAAGTGTGTGTGTGAACACTTGGCTGTTAAAGCCAGTATGTTCCTTTTATGTCATTCTTATGTGAGGGAGTGAGGGCATGGGGGATTCGTGAAAGACAGAGAAGCCTGCATTTTTCTAGGAACAAGAATAACAGCAACACTAAACCTTCTACCCTGCTTCCCTGGCTGATCTCAAAGCAGCCTGCATAATTAATTAATTCTAACACTGCCTCTGGTTGATACAGGGAAAATGAGGCACTGAGGTTAAATTTAATTTGTCTAAGACCATTCAACCTGTTCATCTCACAGTTTTGATCCTTAATTCCCATACTTCTTGTCTACTTAATTGTCTTCTTAGAGACCACATCACCTCCCTCTCAAGAGTTCAGGTTCATATCGCTGCAATTTCAGTGGTGATCAAAAAAAATCCTGCCCTCAACCCTCTGTCCTCACTTCCACAGTAATGGCATCAGGCGTACTCTGCTGACAGTGAAAAGTGAATCTGACAGAGCGGCAGGGTTGGGACCTTTGGTTCGGCTAGGTCAGTAGATACATAGGGCCATGCTGGAAATTTGTGTGACAGAGCCAGGGATGGTTTGGGGAAAGAACTGTTCTTGCCCCTGCACAATTTTTTTTCTTCTAACCCCATTTCTACCTGAGAGTGAACATGCAATGATGCTTCCCCCTCTTTCTGCAGGATAAAGACTAAGAGACAGCTAGATGATATTTGAGAGGTTGTGTGCTTTAGAGAAAGCAGCGAATAACTAAATATCAAATAAAGATAAAATCACAAATGCTATGTCACAGAAATTCTATCATCTCATGCAGATCTATGACAGGTTTATAAATCACAGAATGTTAGGGGTGGGTAAGGGATGATATTTAAAAGAATAAAAACATTTTTTTTTTTTTTTTACAATTATTGTGAATAACAGTGTTAAGTTGTCTTAAGATTGCATTATAACAGAATGGTTATACAATTGGTATTTCTCAAGTACTAAAAGAAAATCTGTTTCTTTCATTTTAAACAAGCCTTCAAATAGGTAATCCAACCCAGTATTTACAAGAAACAGGATTCCACTCTTGTGCTTCCTAATAATAAGAATAAAAAGGAAATTCCCATAGGTCCTATGTCAAAGTTTAGGTGACAGGTTCCTTTGTGACAGCAGATTTTAATACTAGATGACTTGGGGTTTCCTGCTGACAGCTGTCCAAGTCTGACTACTGCAAGAGCCAAACTGTTTAAGGAATTATTTACTTTTCCGTTCCAAAGAGATTTGTAAAATGCTGAATGCACGGATGTTGGAGATTTATTATGTTTTGGTTTGGGCCCTCCTGGGCTAACAGCATAACAAAGTGGGGACAAGAAGGTCTGAGTCTAGCCCTATACTTCCAAGCTATGTGAGCTGCTTGATGTGCTTTGGGTTTCAGGTTAATAATTTTTTGTATTATTCTGTGTAGGTGAAAGTTCCCTAGATGACACTAACAGTTTGTGCTCAGTTTCTAACCAACAGGTTGGGAGTTCAAACTCACCCAGTAGTGCCATGAAGGAAAGGCCAGGTGAACTTCTATAAACATTACAGCCAAGAAAACCCTATGGAACTCAGCTTTATTCTGTAACATATGGGGTTGCCAAGAGTCAGAGTCGACTTGATGGCAGTGAGGTTTTTGGTTGCTGTGTGGGAAGCCTTTAACCACTCAAGTCCTTTCAGTGGTTAGGGTTCAGTCCTCATTTAGGCATCAGTTGTATCCTTTCACCATATTTATTTAATGTGCATGCTGAGTAATTCTCTGTAAGCCACCAGGGCTCATAAGCATAGAACAAAAATATTAAAACAACCAAAATATACTTATTTATTGATCTTCTACAAACAATTAGAGATAAATATGCATTTATTTTATAAATAAATGTGCATTAATTTTAGCCACAGCAGATTAAATTATTTACTGAGTAAATAATCCAAGAGGCTGGACTCTGTGAAGAAGAATGTGGCATTAGGATTGGAGGAAGAATCATTAACAATCTGCGATATGCAGAAGACACAATTTTGCTTACTGAAAGTGAAGATGACTTGACACACTTAGTTACTACAGCCTTCAGTATAGATTACACCTCAACATAAAGAAAACAAAATTCCTCACAACTGGACCAATAAGCAACATCATGATAAGTGCAGAAAAGATTGACGCCATCAAGGATTTAATTTTACTTAGATCCATAATCAAAGCCCATGGAAACAGCAGTCAAGAAATAAGATGTCACATTGCACTGGGCAAATCTGCTGCAAAAGACCTGTTTAAAGTGTTAAAGAGCAAAGATATCACTTTGAAGACTAAGGTGCACCTGACCCAAGCCATGGCATTTTCAATAGCCTCACATGCAAGTGAAAGCTGGACAATGAATAAGGAAGACTGAGGGAGGAAGGATTAATGCCATTGAATTGTGGTGTTGGTGAAGAATATTGAAAATGTCATGGATTTGTAGAAGAACTAACAAATCAGTTTTGGAGGAAGTACAGCCAGAATGTCCCTTAGAAGTAAGAATGGCTAGACTTTGTTTCACATACTTTGGTCATGTTTTCAGATGAGACCAATCCCTGGAGAAGGATCTTATGCTTGGTAAAGTAGAGAATCCACAAAAAAAACAGGAAGACCCTCAAGGAGATGGACTGACACAGTGGCTGCAATGATGGGCTCAAACAGCAATGACTGTGAGGATGGCACAAGATCAGGTGGTATTTTGTTCAGTTGTACATCAGGTTGCTGAGTCAGAACCAACTCGGTGGCACCTAACAACAGCAACAACAATCCCAGACACAGAAAAGATAACTTATGGAAATAAGGACAACCAATTAGCACCTATAACAAAAAAAAAAAAAAAAAAAAAAAAAATCCACTACCATTGAGTCAGATCTGACTTATAGCAACCCCTCCTTGGGTTTCCGAGGTGGTATCACTATGGAGGTAGATTGCCCAACATTCCTTCCGAGGACTGGCTGGTGGGTTTGAACCACCAGCCTTCTAGTTAGCAGTCAAATGCCTTAGGCACTACTCTGCCAGAGCTCCCACCTATGATACTACATAACTACCTAACAGTAAGCTTCTTTTTTAATTATCCAACCCAACTTGAGAAAGACTTACCCATTCATTTTCTGGTGTTCAAAAGAAAAACAGTCCATACAGGTACATGTCCCATGCCACCATTACCTTAAACTAAGTCAAGGAGCCAAGAAGATTAGAGCTCTGTGAATAAGTAAAAGCTCCTTTAACTACTTGGCTGAAGGAGGTGGCCAGCACAAGATTCTAGCTTCTAGCTCCGATCCTCAAACACATCCCCAGCAGCACTGTGTATATCATAAGAACCCATGTCCTCAGTCTGTCTCTTCTCTGTGATGGCTCATTTCTCAAAAAGAGTTCTTTCCTAGGCACTGGCATCTCCAGTTACTCATAAGGTAACTATTCTTTTCTATTCAATGTTATGTGGGTCTCTACTTTTCAGGCAGCAGTGGCTTCTTAAGAGTAAATTCTAGGTCAAACTCACTCACTGCCATCGAGTCGGATCCACTGATAGTGACCCCTCCTTGGGTTTCTGAGGTGATATCACTACGGAAGTAGATTGCCCAACCTTCCTTCCGAGGAGTGGATGGTGGGTTTGAACCATCAGCCTTCTGTTTAGCAATCAAATACCTTAGGCACTGTGCCACCAGAGCTTCCAAATTCTAGGTAGTTGGTATAAATGACTGAGAAGTTAGTTAAATAAACACTCCATCTGATTAAGACATGTACTGTCTAGAAGATATCATCAAGTTTGGGTGTTCATTTATGCTTGTTTCTTTTAACTACATTGCTTACATAGATTCATTATCATTATCCATCATGGCACTCCCAACATAAGACTTTAAAATAAAGTTGATGATCTTATTGGCATATCGATTTAATATTCAAAGAGGCTTTGGTTTGAATACAAAGAAACTACCATTCAGATTAGTCCTCATTAATCTATGAACTAGCCATGTTCTCAACCAACCAGTTAAATTTATAGGAAGTTTATGTCTAAACTGAAACCTCTATTTATCACTTTTCTATTAATAATAACCCATCCCAGGAACTTTGCCTGTTTGAACACACCAAACTAAAACACTGCTTAATTTTTATCCTTAAAAGTGAATCAGTTGGTACATTCTAATGTGTCCTACATTAGGGCAGCTGCTATCAATTAAATATACCAATGATTAAGCACAGAACCTGTTTTGGTTATCTAGTGATGCTCTAACAAGAAAGCACAAATGGGATGGCTTTGACAAACAGGGATTTATTCTCTTACAGTTTAGGTGGCCAGAAGTCTGATTTCAAAGTGCCAGCTCTAGGGATTGGGTGAAAGTCCCTCTACCTTGAGGTTCAGCTGTGCCTCTTGCCACAGAAGCTGGAGGCTTCTCTTAGACAGCTGCTGGCTGCTGAGTCTGACAAACCCAAAGTAGACAAGTAAAATGGCACAGTCCCAAGATTATCAAGAAACACGGCAGGCCACTAGTTCAAGTCTGAGACAGTCCCAAGATTGGCAGGCAACATGGCAGACTGCTACATGAAGACTCACCTACATGCTGGATTCAAGAGTGCCAAAAAGCTCAGACACCTTTCTCAAGGCTGCTTCTTATATACTGGAAGCAGACCACTTCCCTAAGGTAGCTACTCAGTTGCTCACAGAAGATTTCACCATGGAGTTGATTACCAGGTCATCACGGGGAATCACTACATCCAGCTGCTCAGCCACTCAAACCCAGATCCAGCCAAGTTGAATCATAACCTTAACTACCACAAATCAAACCAAAACCAAGCCCACTGCTATTGAGTTGATTTTGACTAACAGCAAACCTATGGGACAGGGTTATCAGAAGGGACCATTCCCTGGAGAAGGATATCATGCTTGGTAAAGCAGAGGGTTAGTGAAGAAGGAGAAGACCCTCAATGAGACGGATTGACACAGTGGCTGCAATGATGGACTCAAGCATAGTAAGGATTGTGAGGATGAAGCAGGATGGGGCATTATTTCATTCTGTTGTACATAGGGTTGCTATGAGTCAGAGCTGACTCTACGGCACCTAACAACAAATTAGGACAGGGTAGAACTGCCCCCATAGAGTTTCCAAGGTGGTAAATCTTTACGGAAGTAGACTGCCACATCTTTCTCCCATGGAGCTGATTGTTGGTTCAAACCCCCAACCTTTTGGTTCACAGTTGAGCACTTAACCACTGTGCCACCAGGGTTCCTAACCATAGAACAGAAATATTAAAACAACCAAAATACACTTATTTATTGATCTTATACAAACAATTATAGATAAATGTGCATTTATTTTAGCCACAGCAGATTAAATTTTCCTTCCAGCACTATGGATACACTATCTGGAGGGGGAAGATATGAACCATCACCTTCACTATTTCTGTGAGATATAGTAATTTCCAATTCATGCTCATTATGCCCATGTAAAATAGTTCAGGGCTTTCATTTTTTAAAATAATACAATCATACCATTGATGTATGAAAATATCTCAGGGAAAAATAGACTGGTAATTGGGTAGACAGGGAAATGTATATCAATTTCTTTTTCAAATAGATGAGTGACTGAATTTCCTACACATTGTGTGAACAACACGTATCAAATATCTTAGTCAAACCTTTGAGCCTATCTTTCAGTTGGAATTCTAATCTATTAAATCATTTTAATAACAAAGAAAATTTTGTCTGTCTTTTATTTTTTATCGGAGCTCTGGTAGTGTAGTGCCTAACGCATTTGACTGCTCACCAGAAGGCTGGGAGTTCAAACCCACCAGCCACTCCTGGGAAGGAAGGTTGGGCAATCTACTTCTGTAGTGATAGCAGCCTTGGAAACCCAAGGAGGGGTAGCTATGAGTCAGATCCGATTTAACAGCAGTGAGTTTTGTTTTGTTTCATTTTGCATGAAGTCATTATTTTTCTCTGGTGGTATAGTGCCTACCTAAGGCAGGTGACTGCTAACCAGAGGCTGGCAATTCAAACCCACCAGCCACTCCTCGGAATGAAGACTGAACAATCTACTTCCGTAGAGATGCTGCCTCGAAAACCCATCAAGGGGTCGCTATGAGTCGGAATTGACTCAACAGCAGTGGGTTTAGTTTTTTGTTTTTACCTGAGCATAGAATTTAAAAAATGTAACACAGGAACTCCAAAAGCACAAAATACAATAACAATGAGAACTAGTTTTCCAATAGACAATATCTCCAAACTTTGCATTATATAGTTTCAGTTTCATCTTTGGAGCATTAGCCTTGAATCTCCCATTCATGCTGATGGGAACTGTATAGCTAAAGCCCATGCATCAAGTTGAGAAAGCACTCTTTCGTATTAGTTTTGACTCTAGCATTATAACACAAATCATGATAATATTTCAATATCTCTGCCTTTCATTGGGAAAAAAATACAACCCAGCACTATACACACTAATAAATTCTGACTCTATTCATCTACTGTTTATGATTATTACCCTATTCCATATATAAAATAAAGATTTTTTAAAACATTTAAACCAAAATTTTCAATAAATAGCTTTGCTGTGCTTATCATTAAAGATTTTTTGAAAAAATTGTAAAGAAGAATTCAGTATTCTTATGACCTCAACAGAGATGTATCATTTTACATATTATGATCCAAATCTCTTTTAGGTATTTTAAGGTTCAATTGTTGCTGTGGAATGGGATCCAGGGAGCTGAAAGTGAACACTCAGCCCTGTTTGCTTCATTCTAATTCCAAACTCTTATTAGCACTAGTGAGGCTCAGCTCAGTTGCTTAGAGAACTCACGTAATGATGCCAAGGTCAGTGGCCTGATAGCCTACGTGAGCTGGTTCCACTCTGTTCTGTGGTGAAAGAGAACATTCCTAACCCTAAACATTTGGCCTATGAACATATGTTCTCACTCACAGGGGATTCAGACAGAAGCATGTGAGTGGATGCCTGCAAATAGAGTAGTACTGGTAGAAAAAGAATCCAAACTGTATGCCCTGAACAGGGAACTTTTTATAAATGATAGTATATTTATTATTAATAAGACCAAAAATAAATATGAAAATGTAAATGAGTTCCAAGGACATGTCAAGGATGAGAAAGTGTGTTCTTTTTAAAATTTTAAGAGTGGTTCATGTCCATTGTGGAATTTAGGAAAAGCAAATAAGCAGAATTAAGAAACTATGAATCACACATAATCCAGAGACAAATTCTATTAAGCTATGGTGGACACATTGACTAATTGACTCAGTAATGCATTTACTGAGTAACTATTATGTGTTGGGCACCAACATATGGGCTAAATGCTGAAGATAAATGCTGAACTAGACAGAAAGTCTGTGTTTTCAAAAGACTTGCAGTCCATATATGCACATTTTAAAAAGATGTATTCCTTATTCCACTGTATAGACTGTTACAGAAATTATTTAACTAAAAGCTTGGTTAGATTTGCCTCTGCTCTGTACCTCTTCTAGCAGCAGTGACACTCAAGCTTGTTTTTCTTTATTGCCTCTTACAACACTAAACTTCATATTAGTCTTTAGTCAAATAATTTTTAGTTCACATTGAAAGGCATATCTTTAAGGATACCGCACTAGAATATAAGTGAAAATCAAGATTTCAAAATTATGATAAAGTTCTCTTCCAGCTTTCTTTTAAGAAAAGTGTAAGTGCTAATTTTCAAGACTGAAGATATACTTCCCAATACAAAATTTGAGTAAGTACTTGGCTTTGCTTGTTAGATCAAAAAGGCTAATGTGAAATTTCTCTATAAAGACAAAGAATATGGGGAAAACGCTTTGTTCTGACTTTTAGTTCTCTTCAAAATCTGTGAATCCACTGAGAAGCACAGCAAGATCTAATGCTATTTGGGGGACATCATGCTCCACTGGCACAACACAGTACATAAAAGTCTTGTTCCACAACCTACTTTGGTGAGTAGCAACGGGGGTCTTAAAAGCTTTCGAACAGCCATCTAAGATGCAACTATTGGTCTCCTCTCATCTGAAGCAAAGAAGAGTGAGGAAAACTGAAGACATCTGGAAACAATTCATCCAAAGATAAGATGGACCATGAGGACCTCAGCCTTCACGAGCCTGAGACCAGAAAAATGGGATGGTGCCCAGCTACAAATGCCAACGACTTGGAAAGGGATCAAAACTGCAGATCCTGGATAGAATGGGAAGAAAAATGTGGAACATAATTTAAAAACACAAAAATGAGCAGAATTACGGGTTGGATACAGTCTGGTGGAACCCTGAGACTATGGCCCCAGGTTACCCTTTGGGCCTAGAAATGAACTCATTCCCATGCATTGGCTCTAAGCCCAACAGTAGAAAGACCTACATGCAGAACACCTACCCCAGGGTAATGCTCTCACCTACTCTAGGGAGATGCACTCCTTAGAGCAATCAACCATAAGATACCAGAGGGGCAGCATTCACACAGAGGGAAAGCTGGGCAGAACAGGAATGCATAGTTAAGAAGGGCACAAGGAGGGGCAGTCACAGGGATGGCAGGAGAGGAGAGTTTGTCATGGTCAGGGATGGTAATTGGGGCATGAACGCAAATGTGCACAAACTGTTGAAGGTAAAACAAATTTGTTCTGTAAATTTGCACCCAAAGCACAATAAAATTGAAAAAAAAGAAAATCTAATGCTATGACTTCTAGCTGATATGTACATCTTATGCATAGCATTCCACCCCATGACCTTAGGATAGTTTATGTCCTCAACAGAGGATTTTCCTTGACTGAGGTGGTCTACACCAACCAGGTAGGCGCCTTGGCAGTGATCCTCTGCCCTGTCATATCCAAAGGTGTGTTGTTGAGAATGTGTTATTGAGTTTATGTTTGGACAACCACAAATTCTCCTCAGAGGGCACTATGTGCTCACAGTGGAAAGTCTGACATCTTTAATTTAAGAAAGGAATAAAAGTGTACTAGAGTCTTAGGAAAGAAAAGATTAAATAACTACACGGAGGTTGTAAAAAGAAGAAACTTAGAAAGGATTCCAACATGTACACAGGAGGCAGCAAAAATTTTCTCTTTACATATCATTGTGGACTTCTCAAACCTGCAAAAATGACAGGTGACCCCCAGCTTGGAAAAACTTTCTACTCAATGTTGTATTCTAGTCACACTCCTAACTTCTTCTTTCCACAATATCCAGCTCCTAGTAATTGTGTTATTAAAGGGATTTGGCCACAAAAGCCTGACTTTCAATACAAACAAATATACTGGTTATCATTTTCAGGATAGGCTCCAGGACAGTATACAAAACAGGCCTCCTCTAGAGTTAGTGTTGACTGTTTCTCTAGCTATTGCTTTGGCTGAAGCTTCTAGCAGGTCATTGCGTGTACACAGAAAATGTTATGATATCAGGAGTATCATCTATTGCTCTTGTGAAACAGTAAGTACTACACACAGCAGAAATTCCTAAGTGTTATTAATTTTATTATACTGGCCAGTAATAGTGAGCCTGCAGGTCATAAATTCTCCCTGTAGATTTTATATTAGGTTATGAGACTGAAGACAATGAAATAAACAAATGTTCTTATCATGGTGCCTAGCTGAGTAAATAAAATGACAAATAGATTTTAGGAACATTTTTAAGGTAAATAGTGTTATGTTGTTGTTTGTTGTTGTGTGCCGTCGAGCTGGCCCCGACTCATAGCGACCCCTCCTTGGGTTGCCAAGGCAGTATCGTTACGGAAGTAGATTTATATTGTTTTAAAAATAATAATCCTATTATATGGGGCAGATTATCATGGACATTTATTTAAGAACAATATTGGGTAAAAAAAGTCCTGCATGAACTTGTATTGAGGACCAAAGAAGAATTATTTAAGAGAAGTAGAGACCAATATTTTCATGTTCTTATTTAATTTCCTGAGATGGTAGGATTTTAAATTAAGTAAACATATATATTTCTGTAACTTGCATTTTTGAACCTAGCAATAACTCTTGGATATCTCTTTGGCCAGAACACACAGGCTTACAGAATTTTTTTTTTTTTTTCTAAATAGTATAAAACTTGTTGCTGTTGAATTGAGTCCTACTCATGGGGACCTGATGTGTTTCTGAGCAGAACTGTGCTCCCCAGGGTTTTAAATGGTTGGTTTTTCGGAAGTAGATTGACAGGTCTTTCTTCTCAGGATGGACTCAAACCTCCAACCTTTCCCTTAGCAGCTAAGCTTGTTAACTCTTTGCACCACCCAGAGACTCCTTAAATAGTACAGTACACTATAACATATTTGATCATTTCCCTACTGGAGGTGGTCAAAATTTGGGTCCATTATAAGCAATACTGTATATGGATCACCTTTAAGATTTACCTTTAAGGTGTAATTACTTGATTGATTCTAATGGATACTACAAAATTGCCTCCAAATTGATTAAAAAATACTTTAGAAATATGTGTTCCCAGCAATAGTAAATGAGACTGTCCGTTTTCCACACCTTCACCAATATTTGATGCTATCAGTCTTTTTAATTTTAGCCAATTTGATAGGCAAAATGATACCTAACTGCTGCGTTAAGTTGCAGTATTTTCACGTCTCTATTGGTCATTTATGTTTCTTCAGTGACATGCTTATTCATATCCTTTGACTATGTCCTAATGAGATATTTATCTTCTTAATGGATTGTTGGATCTCTTTATATTTCCTAGATATTGATTATTTGTCTGCTTTATGTATTGTAAATATTTTTCAGCAGCCTGTAATATGTCTTTTAACTTTATTTATGTTGTCTTTTGTTGGATGTAAGTTTAAATTTTTGAAGTAATCACATATGTCTGTGTTTTATGGTTCCTGAGTTTTCTTCCTTAGGAGGCTGTTTTGGTCATCTAGTGTTGCTCTAACAGGAAATACCACAGGTGGGTAGCTTGACCAATAGGGATTTATTCTCTTATAGTTTAGGAGGCCAGGAGTCTGAGTTCACAGTGCTAGCTCTAGGGCTCGGTGAAAGCCCCTCAACCTTGGGCTTCAGCTCTGCCTCTTGCTCCCAGCCATTGAAGGTGGAGGCTTCTCTTAAGTCAGACAGCTGCTGGCTGCTGAGGCTGACAAACCCAAGGCTGACAAGAAAAATGGCACAGTCACAAAATTTTCAAGCAACATGCAGGCCACTAGCTCAAGTTCAGAAATAGTCTCAAGATCAACTAGTTCAAGTTCAGAAATAGTCTCAAGATCAACAGATAAAATGGCAGACCACTGAGATGAAGACTTGGGCAAATGCAGGATCCAGATGTGCCAAAAAACTTGAGAACTTTCTCAAACCATCCTCTTATATATAGGAAGCAGATCACATCCCTAAGGCAGCTACTCAGCTGCTCATAGTAGATTTCATCATAGAGTTGATTAACAGTCTATTCACGGATAATAGGGAGCTCTGGTAGCATAGTGCCTAATGCACTTGGCTGCTAACCAGAAGGCTGGCAGTTCAAACCCACCAGCTGCTCCTCGGAAGGAAGGTTGGGCAATCTACTTCCATAGTGATACTGCCTCGGCAACCCAAGGAGGGGTCACTATGAGTGGGATCCGACTTGACGACACATAACAACAACAACGACATGGGTAATAACTACATCCAGCTGCCCAGCCACTCAAAATCAGGCCCAGTCAAGTTGACACATAATTACCACAGAGGCCCTTCTCCATCATGAAAAAATAAAGTTTCCTCTATTTTTTTCCAATGTTCTATACTTATGTTTATTATACTTAGTTCTTTAATTCTTCAATTAAAGAAGTAAGGAATGCATTTCTGTGATTCTGTGTAAGAACATATCCTTTGCAATCTGATTTTTGAAATAATATCATTTGTTGTTTTTAAGTTGCCTTTAGAGTATAGTAGATAAGTAGAGTTTTCTAGGACTATGGACCAACAAAATTTGGTAGCCAACTTAGACATGGGAAAGCTATTGCTTCCTTTCCTAAAGCAGAGGAATAAATCTTATTATTTTGTTTTTAGGAAAAAAGAATTTGCTAGCCAAAGAATTTTTCAAAGGGAAGTGAGAGAATGTTGTTGTCAGGTGCCATCCAGGTACTTTTGATACAGAGAGACCCTGTGTACAGAAGAATGAAGCGTTGCCTGGCCCTGCACCATCCTCACAAACATAGCTCTGGTTGAGCCCACTGGTGCAGCCACTGTGTTAATCCATCTCGTTGAGGGAATTTCTCTTTTTTGTTGACCCTGTCCTTTACCAAGCATGATGCTCTTCTTCAGGGATTGGATCCTCCTGACACCATGTCCAAAGTACATGAGATAAAGTCTCGCCATCCTCAATTTTAAGGAGCATTCTGGCTGTACTTCCTCCAAGCAGATTTCTTTGTTCTTCTGGAAGTCCATGGTATATTAAATATTCTTTGTCAACACCATAATTCAAATACATCAATTCTTCTTCAGTCTTCCTTACAAATGACAGACAAGTGGTAGAATTGAAAGAAAATCTATTTTTTTAATATATACTATTACTAGGGTTATAGATGTTGTTGTTGTTATGTGCCGTTGAGTCGGACCCAACTCATAGTGACCCCTCCTTGGGTTTTCGAGGCAGTATCACTATGGAAGTAGATTGCCCTATCTTCCTTCCAGTTCCTTTCGAGGAGTGGCTGGTGGATATGAACCACCAGCCTTCTGGTTAGCAGTCAAGTGCCTTAGGCACTATGCTTGTAGATAGTGGGGACTAAAGGCTCATATGTAATTATTACATTTATCTTTGATTTCTGCCCCAGGGGGAAAACAGTTAAGCACTCAACTATGAGCTGAAATGTCAGCAGTTCAAACTCACTCAGAGCCACCTTGGCAGACAGGCCTGGCAATCTGCTTTTCCAAAAGGTCACAGCTTTGAAAACTCTATAGAGCACAATTCTACTCTGACACACGCGGGTCACCATGAGTTGAAATTAACTTGACAGCAACTAAAATAATCCTGGGGTCGGTTACTCATGAGCCACATGAATTTGGGCAAATCACCCAGTTTCTCTGAACCCAGATCTTTTACTTATAAAATAGAATGAACAGCTACCCTGGCATGATTATATGAAATGACATAGGTAAACCATCCAGCACCATGTCTGCTCCCACGCCGAGAATCTGCTATTTCCTCAAACTCATCATAGGAGCTCTGGAGAAAAACTGATAGAAGTTGTATATTTTCTTAGAAAACAAAGAATGCTCAACAAGCAGTTAATAGTAAAGGCTGGCTACTGCTGGGACAGAGGCTAGAGAGAGACCAAAGAAAGAAGGAATTGAGACTGGGTCTGAAGCTTTCTCAAAACGAATTGAAGAAGAGAATGAAATATCAGAAATGCAGTAATGAAGTGGTTCACTCCACGGTGAGTTTTGTAAAACTAGTCTTTTTAGCCTGAATATTTTGGTCTGATAGGCTGAATTTTGCCACCATTTCTAATGGTCACAGCTGAGTCTCTGGATGGGCCTGAATTAGCAAAGATAATTGAAAACCGTATGTAACTGAGATTCTCTAACATTCCCAAAGATGAATTGCTACAAACAGCCCAGTTAAAGTAGGCAAGAGACTTGAACAGACACCACTTCACTTAAAAAGACATATAGATGTCAAGTAAGCATAGCAAAAGATGTTCAATATCACAAACCTTTAGAGAAATGGGAATTAAAACCACGAGGAGATACCAGTATACACCTCCTAGAATGGCTAAATTTAAAAAATAAATGAATACAGTCCCAAGTGCAGACAAGGATACAGAGCAATACTGCTGGTGGGGATGCAAAAACGGTACAGCCACTCTGGGAAACAGCTTATCAGTTTCTTAGAAAGTTCAATAAACACTTACCATATGACCCAGAAATCCTATTCCTAGGTATTTACCCTAGAGAAATGAAAAGCTATATTCACGCAAAAACCTGTGCACATATATTTATAGCAACTCTTTTCATCATTGCCAAAAAACAGTATCAACCCAAATCTGTTTCAATGGGTGATTGGATAAACAAACTGTGATACAGCCATACATTGGAATATCACCCAGCATTAGAAGAATAAATTACTGGTATGAATCTCAAATGCATTAGGCTGAGTGAAGGAAGCTAGTCTCAGTGAAGGAAGCTAGTCTCAAAAGGTATGATTCCACTCACATGACATTCTTCGTTTTTTTTTCTTTTCTTTTTATTGTGATTTGGGTGAAAATTCACAGAGCAAATACACTTTCCATACAGCAGTTCACATACACCTTGTCTCATGACATTGGCCACAATTTACCACAATGCAACATCTCCCCTCCCACTTCCTCCCAGCAGCCACCTCTTCCCTGCGTCCATCCCTCCATGCACTCCTGCTCCCTGAGCTATCTCCCTGTGCATAAGCAGCCCCCCTTTCTCTCATGCTTGTTCTCTCCAAGGAGTATATCCACCTCAGGTAAATGTTCAACTCATATGCCTGTCTTTTGTTTGGCTGGAAGCCACAGGTGTACGTTCAATTCCAGACCTGAAGGGCAGCTAGGGGCCATAGTCTCAGTGATTCCACCAGGCTCCATCAGGCCAGCAAACCTGTTTCCCACTTTTTTTCCCCCCAAATGATTTTGAGTTTTGTTCCACATTGTTCTCCCTGTCACATGACATTCTTGTAAAGACAAAACTAGAGCAACAGAGAACAAATGAGTGGTTGCCAAGATTTGGAATAAAGGGTATGATACAAAGGGATAGCAACAGGGATTTTTTGGGGGGTGATGGAATTTTTCTGTATCCAGACTCTGGTGGGGGTTATATGAATTTATATGTGTGCTAAAAGTCATAGAACTGTACAAACAGTTCATTTTACTATATGTTTTTTCTTTTTTTTGAAAAAGAGTATTATCTCTTCTAAGACTCAAACTTTCCTTAACTAAATGAGTTCTACTACATACAGAATGGACCAAGGCCAATCCTTTCTCCCTTCCAACTAAAAGGCAGTTTCTTTCAGAAGTTTTCACGACAATAATAACAGAAACAGCAACAGCAACACAAACTAGTTGTGTTTTCACTGGGTGAATGTTATCATTCTTTACCAGTTAGAACCACCATTTTCCCTTGTAGAGAATATGACCCATGTTTTCATGTATCCTGCACAGGGCTTTCAAACTGCTTCTCCTGGTCAGACTTCTCCTGGTCTGAAATCCTTCCAGAATTTGCATTTCCTCCCCAGATAACAGGGTGGTGAATCAGAATCTACATTTTAACAAGATCCCCAAATGATTCTTCTTATGTGTACAAAAGAATCTTGTTAACAATGGAGATTTTGATTCAGTATATATGGGGTGGAAATACAAATTCTCAGCAGGGGGTCAAACTGGAGTAAACCAGTTTGAAGCACTGATCTGCAAGGAAACCATATGTGCCAAACCAGCCCACTCAGATCTCCACCTCACACTTGGAGCTATGAAAAATCAGATCACAGTAGCTGGCTGGTCCTCAGAGTCTTTGCCTGTGTAATAATAGCTCAGCCACCACCATGATATAACCTCTCTTCCCCTGCACTCCCACTGCCCCCCCCCCTTTTCGGAACAAGTTGTCTTTAACCCTTGGACCCAATTTGAAGGCGTTGGAAATAATTAAGACTGACATTTCTAGGGTTAAACGTCAAGTAGGAGAAAGAGCTGAAAAAGGAAATTCCCCAGCTTCTTAGTAATGAAAAGCTGAGGCTATACCTTCTGTGGCTGTCTGTGAGATGCTTTCACATCCATGTGTCAAGGGTTTTTCAAACTGACAACTTGCAAATTTGAAATACAAAAATGCCCAAAGCGATATTTTAGTGGCTCAGGGATACTCTTGTATGGGAAAAAGAATTCTAAAGTGAAACGTCTCTTGAAATCACACAGGGCCTGACCACGATACTCTAATTATGCTAATTGCTTCAATGCCCTTGCTTTATTTATGCTGAGCAGCTAAGATAAATAAAGGAAAATTGCTTTGGATCTAACTGTATGCATATCAGAATGCAAACTAGCCTGTGTTTGTTATGTGATTGCTGATCTGTTTACACTAAATTCTGCAGGTAATTGCAGTTTTGATTGCACATTTATTTCTAGCTGCACAGGTCCCAGGACTAGGTCTGTCTGTTTTTATAATTAAACCGTTTTGTAATATCTAAACTCACTAAAGAGCAAAATGATGCTTTAAAAATTTACATATTTTATGCATTAAATATAATACTTTGGTGAGCAGTGACAAAAAGGGAAAAAAAAGTATGTTTACCACTAAAAAAATTGGACAGCATGTTCTGGATTTGAAGAAATTCGAGACATCTGTTCCAAGGCCTGTTCACTGAATGGGACAGATGCCTGGCGCATCCCTGTAATCTGTTCTTCCACACATAGTTTTTGAACTTTCAGTTACAACTTTCATATTAGTAAAATATGTTAATAGAACATACTACTGCTTGGTGATTTCTAAGACAATGAAATAGTATTTTATACCACAATGAAATGGTTATCTGTCCCTTGCTCAGAAGCTGAAACTTCATAGAGCTGACACTGTCTGTTTTCTTTTCTAGAACAGTCTTCTAGGGGTGTCCATTTTGCTTATTGGGCTTAGCTTGGAATTAAGTTTTGATTACAGCTTCCTTCGGTTCCACTCACAACCAGCACACTTAGCGGAACACACACACACACATAGAGGAGAAAAAAAAAAAAAAAAAAAAACACAACCTCTCCTTAGGAAATGCCCATTACTTTAACATCACAAAGGAAAAGAAATTGATAATGTCATCACTACAAATGTAGGATGGTGTCACCTCTGCATAGCTTCTTCATCCATCATCAAATTCTGAAAGAGTAATTCAGTCTTCCCTACTTAATGGAAAAGTTAATATCAGTCTATACAGACTAGCTTGCCAAGTTTGTTAACCTAAATTCTGCTCATGCAAAATCCACTCTGATTAAGTTATTTTGTCTAAAATACCCCAGGAGCCACGTTCTCAATCTATATAGGCTAGTTTTAACACCCTGAAACCACTGTTAGCCTTTTTCCTGTTATAGAGAAGATAAGGGAAGTTGAAAGAAGGCGAAAACACTCAAAATACCTGGAGTAAACTAAGCTACTCTAAGAAAAGTCCAATTTTCTTAACACTTGCCAAAGTCTAAGGAACCCTGGTGGCACAATGGTTAAGCACTCTGCTGCTAACTGAAAGGTCAGTGGTTCAAACTCACCAGCAGCTCTATAAGCAAAAAGACCTGGTGATCTTCTCTGATAAAGATTACAGCCTAGGAAGCTCTATGGGGCAGTTCTACTATGTCCTATAGAGTTGCTATGGGTTGGAATTAATTCAATGGCACATTAGGCACTATGACATCATAGTGGCTAGAACAAAGGGGATGGACCTCAGCCACTTAAGGGCCTCCACTCCCTCCATCACTTAAAAAGAACATTTAAGTCAAGTGTTAAATTTGTCATTTTATCACATGTAAGGTGTGTTTGGGAGCTCTGGTGGTATAGTGCCTAAGGCATCTGACTGCTAAACAGAAGGTTGGTGGTTCAAACTCACCAGCCACTCCTCAAAAAGAAGATTGGGCAATCTACTTCCATAGTGTTACTGCCTCAGAAACCCAAGGAAGGGTCATTATGAGTCAGATCAGACTCAATGGCAGTGAGTTTGGTGGGTTTTGGTTTTAAGGTGTATTTACCTTATGTGAACAGCTATGGTGTTCTAAAGTGAAGATTTTGAGACACAGTGGCTAGAACAAGCTCTGAAGATAGATGGTCCTAAGTTTGAGTACAGGATGCTCTGGTGGTATAGTGGTTAAGGCATTTGCCTGATAATCAAAAGGTCAGCAGTTTCAATTCACCAGTTGCTCCACGAAAGAAAGATGAGGCTGTCTGCTTCCTTAAAGATTTACAGCCTTGGAAACCCGACGAGGGTCACTATGAGTCAGAATTGACTCAATGGCGGTGAGGTTCCCCCCACCCTGCATATAAGCTAAATGACTATGGGAAAACTAAAAGAATAATTATTTTCACTGCTCTGATGCTCAGATTCTTTACTGCCCCTCACAAGTCTGCTGTGAGAATTAAATGACATTACATGTAGCAATATCCAGTAAGGTAAATGGCACTCATTAATTAACAGTTGCTGTTGTTACATCAGAAGTTTAGAATCCTGACAAGTTTTCCAATAACTCAATCACCACACATGGGATCTGTGGAAGTTGCTCATTAAATTACTACAGGGCACACTGATGTTATAACCTGCTACCCACCTTGCTGGTCCACTGGGTAAATGCAACTTTCTCACAGCCTGGTCAAGCAGGCACTGAGAGACTTGGATAAGATAGATATTTGCTGACAAAAGCATGAAGGATTTCTCACAGGGTTTACTTAGAAAAAGGAGCCTTGTCCACTTTGCATTCCCCAAATTTGCAGACACATTAGGTATACTTGCTTCTCTCTTGTTAGAACTGTTTGCGGTAGTATATTGCATATTGTTGCATTTATCAGCCTGTGCCTAATTATTTATTAATGTTTCTGTATTTCCACTAGACTATGAGCTACCTTCTAGCTCTCATCTTTTCATCCCCAGAGCATAGCATGGGGTGTCTCACATAGAAGTAGCCTGGGAAGTGAATAAGTGAATATTTCATGACTGTGTGGCTTAGTAGCAAAGCTTAGGTTTTGAAGTCAGGATGACCTGGCTCAAATTTCAGCTGGGTGGGCACACTAAACTTTCTGAATTTCAATTCTGTATGTGTGTGTGTGTGTGTGCACATACACACAGTATATCATCTATCCCTTACTTTGTAGGGATACTGTGAGAAGTAAACACATTATCCATAATAGAGGATTTTTCTCTTGAAAGGAGAAGGATCCTATTGAATAGATTTTAAGGGACAAAGAATAAAACATTGTTTGCTAATGATAAGGGATAATAGGTTTTAGGGTCAGGATGTTAGCTTTCCTATACTTAGGGCATGATGAAGATTCCTGGATTCCTTGTGTTTTTTTCTTGAAACAAGTAGAGTCCCAAATTTCTTGACACCCTTTGGTCAGGATCCAGCCTCTCAAAGACCATTAAAACACAGTATTATTGAAAAGGAGGCACCAAATACTTGCCCAGTTAGGACATATAATTATCCTAGATTTCAAGTACAGATACTCCATGGTTCCCTATCCTCACTCCTTGGAAACCACCTAGGCAATGAAGGCAGAATCCAGTAGGATCCATTCTCTGTACTTCATGTATAAATCCTAGTTTTCACATGAGATACAATCATGCATTTATTATTTCAACACTTACTCAACTCTCAGGTTATCAGTAGTGAGTGTGTTTGCATGTGTGCACATACACTGAGAGAAATAGCTCTTTTTCAAGAGGAAACTACGATAACTGAATAAAGTGATCACGGTTCTGAGAAAAAGAGATCTTGACTGATTTTGTTATGGGAACCTATTAGACAAAGCTGTGACATGGACATGCCAATTGTACTGTTGCTCCAGACAGCATTTTCTTCCTATAATAGTATGCCTGGATATGGGATCTTGCTCTGACTTATATCATGGGGTATGCTGTTTCAGGTGCAGGATGGGGCAATAAAGAGAGTCTCTTCTACTACCTGCCCAACTGGGAGATGCCTGGAAGACAACCCTTGAAACTGACTCAAGCCCTCAATATTTGCCCTAGTTGCTAGCAGAGATGGGGACTAGATAAAGAAAAGTATGAATGGGGAACAGGGAAGTCAGAGAGGCTTTTCTAACAGCTCCTGGAGGCAGCAAAGGAGCCTCTTCCTTATCTGAGCAAACCCAAAAAACCCACTGCCTTCGACTCAATTCCAACTCATAGTGGCCTCCTTTGGGTGGCTGGTGGGTTTGAACCAACTTTCTGGTAAGCAGCCAAGTGCTTTAAGCACTGCGCCACCAGAGTTCTTTTCCTTACCTCAACGTGTAACCTGAAAGACAATGTTATACTGAACATCAGGCATTTAAGGAATGTGGGTCATATCAGCTTCCTAAAGGCAAAACCAAAAACCAAACCCCCTGACTCAGACTAACCCTTTAGGACAGAACTGCCCCAAAGGGTTTCCAAGGAGCTCTAGTGGCATAGTGCCAAAAGCATGTGACTGCTAACCAGAGGCTGGTGGTTCAAACCCATCAGCCACTCCTCAGAAGGAAGACTGGACAATCTACTTCTGCAGAGATACCACCTCGGAAACCCAAGGAGGGGTTGCTATGAGTTGGATCTGACTTGATGGCTGTGAGTTAGTCATAGGGTTTCCAAGGCTGTAAATCTTTTTATTTATTTATTTTAAGCTTGTTTTACATTCGTTACATGTACATTTAGTTTCACTCGCCATTTACCATGTCCAACCCTAACCCAGTCTCCTCCCCTCCCTACCCAGTAACCTTTCTCCTGTGGGCCTCATATTTATGCACTCCAGTTTGTCCTGCATTTCCTCAATTTCAATGTTGGTCCTTTAGTGCCCTGTGGTCTAGTGCTCTAAGGGATGGATTACCATAGACTATGTAGGTGTGTCATCCTGGGTTGAGTGATCTGCGTGCACATCTTGTTAACTACTGGGCTGAGAGCCAGCCTCTGGGTGTGTGTTTTCTTCCAGGCACAGAATGTATTCCAGGGCCATTGGGGGTCTCATCAGATTTCATCTGACAAGTAATTCTGGTCATTATTGAGTTTTTGGATTTTGTCCCACATTTTTCCTCCCACTCTACCCAAAATCTCCAGATTTGATCCTTTCCTTAGTGGTTGGCATTGGTAGCTGGACACCATCTAGTTCTTCTGGTCTCAAGGGCCATTGCATCCTAGGGCTGATTGCTTCCAAATGCCCTTGTTCTTTTTGCATTCTTCTTTGCTTCTGATGCTAGGAGACCGTTAGCTCCATCTTAGATGGCCGCCTGAAAGCTTTTAAGACCCCAGTTGATACTTACCAATCTAGGATGCAGAACAAGGCTTTTAAGTATTTTGTTGTGCCAATTGAGTGTGGTGTCCCCCAGTACTATGGTCCTGAGACGGTAGATCTATTGGATCTCTCTCCCATAGTGTCTGGGTATCTGTGAGGGATTACTGTGTGTGTGTGTCTTCTATTGTTTCTGTAAGGATTGCAGGTATTTTGTATCACTGGCGTCTGTGCAAGATTAGCCTCAGCTGAATCTGTCCTTGGTCTAGAGTATACTCCATTCACTGACCCCCATCTGATCCTCTCAGGTGTTTATGGGTTTATCTGTAGCCTGGTGTTTGGTATTAATGGTAATACAGTATTGTGGACACACTGGTTGGTCTAGCATCTGTCATCTCTCTCTTAAGTGCACAATTCGGTGTCCTCCCATTTCCTAATGTTATCATGGCGGTCACAGATTCTTTCCGTATATCCCTCCCCCTACCCATGTCAGTGTGTGGGCCCCAACTAGCCCAAAATTAATCCCTCCCCTTCCCTCCTTATCCTGGTAACTTACAAAGTGAGTTCTCTTTCCCAAGTAAACCCTTCTTTGTCTTTTTACAGTAATGGGCCCATACTGTACTTGTTTTTCTGCAATTGACTTATTTCCCTCAGCATAATGTCCTCCAGGTTCATCCACGTTGTGAGATGATTCGCATGTCCCTCACTGTTCCCTAATGTAGCATAGTATTCCAATGTGTGCATGTACCATAATTTGGTTATCCACTCATCTGTTGATGTGCATTTAGGTTGTTTCCATCTCTTTGCTATAGTGAATTGTGCTGCGATGAACATAGGTGTACATATGTCTGTTTGTGCTCTATCTGTCATCTCTTTAGGATATATTCCTAGTAATGGAATTGCTGGGTCAAATGGTACTATTTTCAGTTAAGGAAACGTCATACCATTTGCCACAATAGTTGTACCATTTTACAATCCCACCAGCAGTGCACAAGAGTTCCAACCTCTCTGCAACCTTGCCAGTATTTGTTATTTTCCGTCCTGTTGAACTTTGCTATTATTGCTGGGGTGAGATGATATCTCATTGTTGTTTTGATTTGCATTTCTCTATGATTAATGATTGTGAGCAACTTCTCATGTGTTTGTTGGCTGCCTGTATACCTTCTTTGGTGAAGTGTCTGTTCAAGTCTTTTGCCCATTTTTGAGTTGAATTATTTGTCTTTTTGGTGTTGAGGTGTTGAAGTTTTCTATAGATTTTGGAGATAAGTCCTTCATCAGATATGTCATAGGCAAATATTTTCTCCCAATCTGTAGGTTCTCTTTTCACTCTTCTGATGAAGTCTTTTGATGCACGTAAGAATTTACTTTTAAAAGGTCCTAGTCATCTAGCTTCTCTTCTACCTCCTGCACATTCTAGGTTATGCTCGATAGTCTATTTATGCTGCAAATTAGGGCTCCCAGATTTGCCCCTATTTTACCTTTGATGAATTTTATAGTTTTGGGTTTCACATTTAAGTCTTTGATCCAGCTTGAGTTTGTTTTTGTGTATGGGGTGAGGTATGGGTCTTGTTTCATTTTTCTGCAGGTGGATATCTAATTATGCCAGCATGATTTGTTAAAGAGGCTGTCTCTTCCCCATCTAATGGGTTTTGAACCTTTCTCAAAGATCAGTTGTCTATAGATGGATGGATCTATATCTTGACTTTTGATTCCATTCCATTGGTCTATCTGTCTATCATTGTACAAATACCATGCTGTTTTGACTACTGTGGCTGTATAGTGGTTCTTAAGATCTGGGAGTATAAGACCTCGCACTTTGCTTTCCTTCTTCAGAAGTGCTCTGCTTATCTGAGGTCTCTTTCTTTTCCATATGAAATTAGTAATTTGTTTTTCCATGTTCTTAAAAAACTTTGTTGGAATCTGGATCGGGATTGCATTAAATGCATAGATTCCAAGGCTGTAAATCTTTATTGAAGCAGACTGCCTCATCTTTCTTCCACTGAATGGTTGGGGTCAAAGTCCCACACTTTCAGTTAGCAGTTGAATACTTTAACCACTACACCACCAGAGCTCCTCTCCTAAGGGCAAGGATGGCATTTATTCCTGGCTTTGCATCCTTCAAGGAGCTCTGGAGGTGTAGTTCCTAAGGCACATGACTGCAAACAAGAAGGTTGGTGGTTTAAACCAAATAGCCCCTATGTGGAAGGAAGACTGAGCAATCTACTTCCATAAAGATTTACTGCCTTGGGACTTGCTATGAGTTGGAATCGACTTGATGGCAGTGAGTTTGATTTTTGTCTTTTTGCAACCTTTACTGTATATAGCCGGGAGCTCTGGTAGCATAGTGCCTAAGGCACTTGACTGCTAACCAGAAGGCTGGTGGTTCAAACCCACCAGCCACTCCTCAGAAGGAAGATGGAGCAATCCACTTCCATAGTGATAGTGCCTCGGAAACCCAAAGAGGGGTCGCTATGAGTCGGGTCCGACTCGATGGCACATAACAACAACAACAACAACAACACTCACTGGATGAACATTAGTTTATTTCTATGGAGAATGTATTCAACGCAAGAATGACTAAGGGGCTGGGGAAATTGGTGAAGCTTCCATTGCCTGACCTTAATTACCTGCTGCTTCTCTTCATCCTGAACAATTTGCCTGGCTCTGCCAAGGCTAAATTCTGACCTGGATCCCTTAGGTGGGAGTACTAAATTACTGAGCCTCTGAAATGAAGCTGTTTCCTCTACTGCATTTACAGGATGCCATGATATATGTTCAATAACTACTAGTATGATTTTTCCCTTCATCTCATTGCCACCTTTTCATATATTGAACCCCAGGAGAACTGTGCTCACTGATCTCCCATGACTAACAAGCTGTTTAATTCACCAATAGTTTCCTTCATTATTTTACAAGATCAGTCTGGAAGAGCTCAGTACACATACAGAAATGTCTTTTTTCAGGGCTGCTTTAATTATCTATAGTAATAACCATGTCTTACTTTAACTGCATTTAAAATTCTGCCCCCAAAATTATTTTCTCCTGTACTAAAAAAAGAAAAGAAAAAAGGTGGCAAAGCCTATGCAACGAAGAGTATTTCATGGAAAAAGGGAAAGAGAAAAATTCCACAATTTGGGTTTTGTTTTAGCTGTATACATGACCTTGGTATGCTGTGAGTTTTTCTGCTGATAATTCCTGCCCTAGACTGTCAGTATCTTCAAATCCAGCAGAGGTATTAGTCGAAGTAAATCATTTAAATCTTCTAGTTAGGATAGGTCATGTATGAGGAAACACATTCTAGATACCCCCATTGAGGTTTAAGTCTGGAATATTGGTAGGGACATAACGTGAAAAATTATGTCAAACTATTTTGCTACACATTGGTGATTATTTTAACCCTTTTTAATCTTTTCATATTTTTTCTTTAACTCTTTTCCATTTCATTTTCCATTTGCCCTTTGTTTTTGTATTTTTTTCCTAACTTGCCTTCCTCTCCATTTCATCTTTGTCTCTTCTCATTTCTTTTTGTCATGGTTTATTTCCCCATTTCCTCTTTTGTCATCTCTCATTTCTCCTTCTCACTGTTAGTTACCTTGATCTAGTGGCTAAAAAGAAAACAGATATTTCTAGGCTCCTAAATCTTACTCCTAATTCCAAAGTCACATTTAAAACTTAAGTATATATATGTGTTAGTAGCCAATAATTTGGAGATTTTAGAAACAGCTTCCCTCTGTTGATAAGCTTCATGTGCTCTACCATTTGAAAATGTCTTGAAACTTTCCTCTTTTCCAAGACAGACAATGGACAACTAGCTGCTCATCTCTAAATTTCAAGAAGGTCACAAACAAGATAGGTGAATTCTTTGAAAAAGACACATCATATAGAACAAAATTCACACAAAGAATTAATCTGAAATTAGCCTGAAATCCACATGGTAAAAACTAAATTATAACAAACATTGTGATGGCAGGATATTATTGCTGAGAATTCTTAATGCTTACCAAAAGGTATCTTTATCTGAAGTAAAATTCTCAAGCTATAAGAATGAAGTACGTTTATCTGAATGTAATCTAGTAGTACTTACAAGACAAAATATCAGACTTATTCATATAACTTTCTGGTATTTCTCCCATAATAACTCACACAGCTATGAAATGTCCACATCCCGAGTACCTGACCACATATTCTTTGAGATTCTTGTGATCTTTTCATAAAGGTGATGGAGAGACTCAACTAGTTTCAAACAATTAGATCTTAACATCAGAACAAATCTAGAATACTGATCCCTTCTTCAGATTTTTTTCCCCACACATTATGAAGAGTACATTTCATGCATTTTTGAGATGAAAATCAATTATTCACTAAATAGAAACCATCTTCTATGAAAGGAGGAATCATGGTGCAGCAAGGAAAGAATCATGAGGTTTACAGCCAGACAATCTGGGTTTAAATCTAGGTTCTGCTGATTAATGATTGATTGGGGCTAGTACTTCTTTAAATATCAACTTCCTCTTTTGTAAAAAGCAGACAAAGGTACCTTCTATATTAAGCTGTTATTATTAATATTTAACCAATATTTGAATACCTACCAGGGAGCTCTAGTAGCATAGTGCCTAAGGCATTTGACTGCTAACCAGAAGGCTGGCAGTTGAAACCCACCAGCCACTCCTTGGAAGGAAGATTGGGCAATCTACTTCCATAGAGACACTGCCTCGGAAACCCAAGAAGGGGTCTCTGTGAGTTGAACTGACTCGACGGCAGTGCGTTTGTTTTTTTTGGTTTACCATATAGTTGCCTGTTGTAGCTGCTGGAATAAGGTGCTAAACAAAATAGATCTGGTCCCTGCCCTCCTGAAGCTTAGCAGGAGTACTGAAAAACACATTTACAAACAAATATATACATATGTAATTAAAACTTATGTTACCTGTTATGAAGGAAAGGAACAGGGTAAAGTGTTAGAGAGGGAAAGGGCCTCAAAGGGGTAGCTCGCTCAGTGCTTTGGTCAGATCAAGTTAGACCTTTCTGAGGAAGTAACATTTAAGCTGAGACCTAATGGATAAGCAATAGTAAAAGATAACCAAAATAAAGTTCCCAGCTTCCCATGGGAATCAGAGTAGGTATTTGGTTGAAGATAGTTGTAGCTGTTATTGGCTACTGTATGCCAAGTAGTGGGATCTGTTTTCTGGAAACACAAAGCATCCCTTTATCAAAAACTTCTCATTGTTCTTGGATTTAGTACAAATTTGTCAACCTGGCATTCAGGTCCTCCATGACATTTCTTTCTATTCTCTTTCTTTTGCCTCAATGTCTAATGCAGCCACTGCCCTATAAGGCAGACCCATGGCAGGTCAATGGCAGGCATCCATCTGCTTTCTTGGCAGCAAGAACTCATTTTATTGGACTGTCCTTAGCTGGGGTCTTTTTATAGTATCCAAGATTTCTCCTATTCTCTCAAAGAATATGATGCCAGATTCAAATCAAATTATACTCACTGCTCATTTATCAAAATGAATAGGTTCCAAAGACCAGATCAGTATGTGAAAACTGGCATTATGTAAAAACAGAGGATGACCACATCAGATCACAAAATGGAAGATAACTACATCATTACATAATTCCCAAATTACATCATTACATAAGCCAAACCACTGAGAATCAGGGCCCAGCCAAGTTAACACATAACCTTAATTATCATAGTCAGCTAACAACTTGGCATTCATTACTGTCAGATGTGTGTTGTCAAGGCACAAAATAGTTAGATAACAGATTTTTACTATTAAATGCAAAATGTCAGATAAGGAGAGAGTTGGTGAGTGAGGAGTAGCTGTACTCTGTATTCTCCACACCTGTCCCCAGGATTTTTGCTAATTTCTCTTTCATTCTTTCTCCCCCACTATGGCTATCACAATCATTCTAGTCCATCCAATCCATTTATGAAGAATTTTTTTTTTTAACATTAATAGGAAACTTCTTTCTCCTGTGAGTCACTGAAACAAAGGATCTATACCACATGAACTTTAGTTTGCCTTAACTTAGTGATTACTGCATTTGTTTTATCTCTTCTACTGGATAATTCCCTCCAGGGCAGGATCTTTAACTATTTGAGTGCTGAGAAGGGTGGATGGCTCAGGCTGTGGGTAGAACTGCACTGTCACATAGCTTCTGCCTATAAGGAGATTCTAAGAAAATGGTAAAGTTAAGAAGACAGATCAACATAATGAGCAAACAAAAGTACATTATATATGGATATACAACATTCTGATAAAGAATAAGAGAGGAGTGTGTACTAACTAACTTCTCCTTCATTTCTCCCACATAGCAAGCACCATTCATTCATTGTTTATCTCAGCAAGCATGAAACACATGCTTGGGTAAATCATTTTTCTTGGCTTTCTTATCACTGGACAGTGGTGATGTATATAAGCAAAGGACTAAGGTGGGCTACACCATAAAAATAGAAAATGCCTTTTAATATCTCAGTTTTCCTATAAAAGAAAATTAACACGTTTTAAAAAATGCATTTTCTGGGCCTGTGTTTGCCTGGAAAACAGGGATATTATTTTGTACCTTGTTCTTATTTCCAAAAGCAGAAGATGAATTTGTCATGCTTTCCTCAGTGCATGGTGATAGTTAAGAGTAGAGGCAATTTTATTATCTTACTATATAGTATATAGAAGGTTGTGTCAGAATATTCCTGCTATGCTGCTATAGTTATTTGGAGAGGAACATTTCTCACCCACAGGGATGCAACTACATAACTGCATCAAATTGAAGGTGAACTCTGCAATGTGGCTATGGTACTTCAAATAAAATAGGCCATGAGGAGAAGGGGAAAAAAAAAAGACAAGAAATGAGGATTCCAATCCAGTATTTATAATTACATTTTCTGGTCATCTGAAATATGATGATATTTCATCCCTTGAAATGATATCACGTGTCACATCAATTTCTGGAGAAATTTGCCTCTAAACAATTTTATCTGCCCATACATTTATGGATTTTTACCACAAGGCTATGTCAAATATGAGCACTTAATTCAGAGCAAACACTATGAGTGTGTGTGTTTTTAAAGGCTTCTAAACCATATTAAATTTTCATTCATATAGGTACACAGAGACACATATTAAATAAACCCTCTACAAGAGTAACCCGTCTAGAAATGCAGCAAGAGACTTCCAAAGGGCCAAATTTATTACAAATTAATCAAATAGGTAAGATGGATCATAATGGATATTCCAGCCAATGTAAACTGAGAAGGGGAAAAAAAAAAAAAAAGAAAAACCAGCAGCAAGTCAAGAGCCAAATGTTTCTGTTTTGATTTATTTAGCATTTCCGAGATGTTTCTTCTGTAGGGAACAATATGCAAGGCATTGGAAATTCAGAAGGCACATCTTTTGTGTACCATAAAAATGTGCTGCTAACCTACAATACCCTTATAGAAATACAATTCAATAAGAAACTCAGTTGGGAAGATGTCTCAATAGAACAACATGAAAAAAATGGTCAATACAAGAATGATTTACTTTACTTTTACAAGGGATTTTGATGCTGCAATAGAAATGCTTTTGGAACTTATAAAATAAAATCCAGATAAACAGAGAGCCACATTTTTAATTCTTACACATCTCTAATGTGTGTGTGTGTGTGTGTGTTTTTTAAAGCAGATCATCTTTCCAAATCGTCACTTCTATCAAGCCTATCGCCTGAACAGTGTTACAGCGCTCAGCCTTCAGGGCAAAGATAAGTCTTCACCATTGTCACATGTAGCACACACATATTCAGCCATATCACGCTGAATGGGAATACAGAACTGTGTAGAAACAGAACTGATTCCTGCAGAATATCGTGAGATACTTATCAAGCTGTTAAAGGAGACATCAGTCTTTTGTCTGTATTGCCCTTGACACATCCTCAAGGAACGTATCTAGAAATTCTTTGTCTTCTGAAGAACCCTCAGACCTCTTAGGTCTAATGTAGGTTAAGTGCCCCACAGATATCCCTAGAATAGAAAAGCACCTAGCCAACTAGATTCTGGTTTACTGGAAACAAATGCAATGCAAGTGCTAATTCATAAGGCCTTCTTATTTGAAAGGAGCAGCAGTAAAAGGCAGAAGCTTCAGAGAATATTGGTCTCTCACAGAAAAAAGCTAGAATTCTACCCTAAAATTTATCAGATACAACAATAACCTCTAAAAATCCAACAAGGGTAAAATGTATAAAGGTAAATTACCACATTATCATCCAATTATCATTGCTTGTTTTGTCAAGGGTAAATGACTATCTCGCAGCATTCAGCATTTGCTTATTGATTAATGCGTACAGTACCCAGCACCTCTCCAGTGCAGCAACCCTTACCTTCCCCCACTCAATAGTTGCATTGATACTGACCATTTTATTATATGCTGCAGACTGTGTATAACCCTTCTTGCCCATTTTGAAAGCCTTACATGAAAATGGCTGAATTATTAGAGATTATTAGGCACAGAAAATAATTGTGCTGCTTTTATTCCTGAAAATACAGAGAAATCACTGTGCTTAACTGTCGTCATAACTGAAACTTGATTCAATTCACAAACTCTAAACTGCACTTATCACTTCCTCTTCTTTCCTGCCCATTTCATTATCAACGACATCATCTAATAGAACTTTACACAAATCTCCTAAAGATAAACATTTCAATTCCATGTTTCCCCCCACCAAAGATGAAACACAGTAAATGTGGAATTCTTATTTCATCAGTGACTTAAAATAAATAAATTAATTAAACCAATCTCCCTCAGCAGATTAAACAAAACAACCAGATTCAGAAAGCAAAGAGGCACGTGTAACATCTGAGATTAATAGACCACATTTCATCTCAAAGTGCTTTCTTGGCATAAACAATACATAATGGTCACCTTCTCCACCACTGAAATGTAGCTCCCTTCGAGGCACAGAAACTATGTAACCTGGAGAAACTCTTACTTGTTCTTGAGGGCAAGAGTAGGTGACCTTTTCACTGTAGTGGTAGCTCACAGATTCATCCCTGACCAAACAGCCTCCAAATCTGCTACAAGCTGAAGATGGACTAAAGCAACTACATCATCACTGGAAACCCAGAAGGCTTCCATCCAATGATGATGTGGGAGGAAGCTGGAAGTAAAGGCAATAAGCTTCAGATCTGACTTTCCCTTCCATGACCTCATCAATAGTCTGACGTGATCAGGGTAGGTGAAAGCCAGAGTTGGAAGCAAGACAGACCCCTAATTTAGAAATGGACATTCCAAGGGGATAACTGTTAAGCTCAGTGGAAGCACTTTGGGTCACAACACGAGTGAACAATGATACCATCTGAATTTAAATACAAGTGTATTAGTGTCTGTCAGTTTGTCGTATTGTAGTGGCTTATGTGTTGTTACGATGCTGGAAGCTACGTCACCATTATTTCACAAACCATCAGGGTCATCCATGGTGGAGAGGTTTCAGCAGAATTTCTAGGCTAAGACAGACTAGGAAGAAAGTCATGGTGATCTACTTCTGGAAATTAGTCAACAAAAACCCTATGTATCACAACAGAATACTGTTTGATATAGTACTGGAAAATAAGCCTTTAGGTTGGAAAGTACTCAAAATACATAGTGGCCACAACAATGTACTTAAGCATACCAACAATGTGAAGATGGGGTATCCATGAATTGGAGTCAACTTGTTGGCAATGAACAACAGAATTGTCTGCTAAAAGGACTGTAGAAACACAAATGTATTATTTTATCTATGAGAAAGATGCCATAAGTAACCATCACAATTAAAGCTACCACTTTCCAGCTACTTATGTTTTAGGTATCTTACACAGATTATTTCACTTAATTCACCAATACTGTTGTAGGTGTGCCTTTGTATTATTACTCCCATTTTATATATGAAGAAATGGAGATTGGGAGACTTTACAGCTGTCACATGATGCAACTAGAAGTGGAAAGGCTTGAATCAGAACACAGGTGGTTCTGACGTCAAAACCAAGCTGGTTCCACTTTACCATTCTACCTTGAGGGTCGAGTCTGAAGAAGTTGACAGGGTTTGGGGTTACTTCCCAGGCTTCTGGAAGATAGGCAGCAGACGCCTGTATTTAATGAGAGCAAAACCATGAGGGAAATAGAAGGGACAATGGAGAATAGGGTATGAGAAGAAAAAGAGCAAACAAAGGTCAAGAAGGCATGTGAGTCCCAAGATGGTAGACCAGGACACTAAGGCTGAGTAATCTGATGAGAAAGATCAAAAGGGAAATTAGCATTAAAGGAGAATAAAATCAAAGGATATCAGTAGACTGTGTGAAGCTGGTAAATCTGAGCTAGGGAGGCCGAGTACCTTGAAACTGTAGTTTGAGAGACATTTCAGCTCTGTTCTTTTAATTCTTTTGTCTATGGTCAATGTTAGGAGCTCTAGTAGCATAGTGCCAAAGCACTTGACTGCTAACCAGAAGGCTGGCAGTTCAAACGCACCAGCAACTCCTCAGAAGGAAGATGGGGCAATCTACTTCCATAGTGATACTGCCTTGGAAACCCAAGGAGGGGTCTCTATGAGTCGGGTCCAACTCGATGGTACATAACAACAACAACAACAACAACATGGTCAATGTTACTTATGCAGAGAGTTGTGCATAACAAATGGGTGCTAGAATGGTACAGGTAGGGAATGAGACAGTCATTCAGGTTGAAATCAAGAGGATGAAGAGGAGTTACTCACTTAATCAACCCACTCACTCATTCATCACTTATTCAACAATGTTTACTAAGAGTCTACTACTGGCTGGGCATAAAAACCATGACATTTCTCTTACCCTCTTACTGATCACACTTAATAGACAACTAATCATTCAGTTAATGACTGGTTTCCAGGGAGGAACCAAGTGTTGTGGGAACACTGACAAGGGACAGCCAACTGTTTGTGGGGGTGAGACTGGTCAGAACTGGACTTGAGCCCTGAGACATATGCATAATTAGCTAAAGAGATGATAGGGGTGAAGGAAGGAGAATGTATTCTAGGGTGAGGAAATTTCATTTTTCAAAAATGCATGGCAGCACCCAAAATACTTGACATCTGCCTGCACCTTGTATGATGTGAGTGGAAAGAGAAAACAGATCTACTAGAGACATGAGGGCATTGTAATAGAACACAACAGCTTTCTTTGCTTTTCGGTCTTGGGCTTGAAGTCCTTGGTTGATCTCAAAGGAATGGTCCAGTGAGGGTTCAGCAGGTCTGGCTTGAGGGTTATCTTGGTGCACATATCCATGAACATGCTCTTTCTAACATCAGATTCAATTTTTCAGCCTGAAAATGAAAATTCTTCTTACTCTTGGCATCCAACTAGATCAACAAAATTCTATCCCATCATGATTTACCTTTCCCCTGTTTACCTCTCCTGCAACTTCTGCTTCAGTTAATGGACAACTGAAAGCCTCAAATCTCAACAAACCCCCTTCATTTACTGAGCTGCCCGTATTTCCTTAGCAATCTTATACTGAATAGATGGTGAACTTAATTGGGACTTGCTATGTCATGTCATGAACACATTCTTCAGTCATTTCATTCATTACTCCCCAAATGAGCAATATAATATCTTGCCATCAGTCAGGAATTGTTTCATCTGGCTTCACTTTAGTCTCTGGCACATGGTAGATGTTTGACAGCTGCCTGGGGCTGGCAGGTGGGCACCTATATTGGTACAGGGTGGGGAGCTCCCAGAATCTGGAATGAGATATGTTCCATTCATTCTATACTTGCTCCCAGAATCTGGAATGAGATATGTTCCATTCATTCTATACTTATTAAGCACCTACTACATGCTACGTGCTCTGCTATATTCTAGAAAAATTAAAATGTCAATGAAAATAGTTTCTCTGTACAAGAAGTGCTCATAGCGAGGCCCAGGGCTGGGCAAATATATAAGTAGGTAATGGTAGTTTAATTTGGTAAATATGGCAAGATATTTGAGCCCTAGGTTCTATGGGACATGATGAAAGCACAGATAAAAGACGATAAGCTAACAGAGCTGGACCAGGAAGCTGTCAGAGAAATTCTTTTAAATGAAAATGATGTCAGAATTGGGACATAAAGACGAAGCTTTACAGATAAGGAAGCAGGGAAAGGAAAAAGAGTATTCCAGGAAGAAGGAACAGTGTAAGCAAAGGACTTAATGCAAGAAGCATCAAGATGCTCATGGGGAACTCCACTTTTAGCTCTGGAAGTGCTACCTTAGCAGGCAACTCCATCAAACTCTAAGCTTCTATAACTCCAGGATTGCTGTTAGGGTCTGTCTTAGGTACCTAGTGCTGCTATGACAGAAATAACACAAATGGATGGCTTTAATAAACAGAAATGCATTCTCTCACAATTGAGGAGGCAAGAAATCTGAATGCAGGATTTGTCATTCTGTCAGCTCTAGAGGAAGGATTTGTCTCTGTCAGCTCTGGGGAAGGGCCTTGTCTCCCTTCAACATCTATGAGCCCAGCATCCCTTGGGGATCTCCACATGTCTTGGCATCATTTTTCCCCTAGGTCTAGTTGGCTCTAAGTGCAGAGCTCATGGGTCCAAAGGGCACACTCCATTTCCAGATCTTCTTTCTTGGTGGTATAGCTCCCTCTTTCTCTATTTGATTTTCTCTCCTTTTATCTTTTATAAAATAAAAAGTAAGGCAAGCCACACCACAGGGCAACTCCTCTTTATGTCAGATCAGGGCTGTGACCTGAGTTGGTATTGCATCCCATCCCAATCCCTTTAAACTGAGTGGCCAATCACATCACATCACATCATGAAGGATGACTGTATCGTTCCATAACTGTGAAACCACTGAGAATCATGGTCCACCCATGTTGACACATATTTTGAAGGATCACAATTCAATCCATGGTATATTCTAATGGCATAATTCACATGAAAGCCACATTGTAAACTGTAAACACCATACTGATCTTTCAACAGCCTAGTGGTAAACAGGAAGTGGACTTTGGAATCTCAGTAGAATTAAACTGAGCCTAGTTACCAGAGGCTTTAGAAGAGGTAGTGAAGAACCTGCCAAAAATCCAATCAAGATAAGGAAAATATAATGACTTGATTTAAAAGTTGGCCAATATCATGAGCATTAACTTGTTTATGTTTTACTTTCACAAAACCACTGGGGGGTTTTTAGTGAGTACAGGAAGTCAATAACTAATATCTAATCCAAGAAGCCACATCATTTCCTCCATCAACAATGTCAGAATTATTTAATATTTATTCACTACCTCTTTTATATTTGATATGGCCAGTTTTCCTGCCTTGGCAGATGGTAAACTGAATAATTCCATGCTGGGAGACCAAGACCTGGATATAGAATGCAGAGGGGGAAGAGTTGAGAAAGTAGAGAATATTTTTCCTAGTAGTTGAGAACTTTACCTGTGCATTCCTTGTGATGAAGAAGTCCCAAAGGCTGGGAAAGGCAGGGCAATTAAAAGGATGTATAATAATATCATGAGAATTCTTAGGCTTCATCATCATCATCATCACAACAACCATCACAACTTTTAAATATTATTGAATGCTTACTGTGTGCCAAGATCCATTCTAAGGGCTTTACATGTAAGTCAGTTTAATTTTCACAACTCTACAAAGTAGCTGGTTATTATCATTATTCTCACTTTAAGAATAAGGAAACTGAGGCTCACAGAGCCTACATAACTTGCCCAAGGGCATGCAGTTATTCTGTGACAGAGCTTGAATTTGAATCTAGGTAGTTTGGCTTGGAGGCCCTCTTCCTCACACTTAGTAAGATGCCCCCCCCCCCACTGAGGGAAAGAATTCAGTAGCTACAATCTATTTCACAATATATAGCTTCTTTGCAAAGATGGGAAGGAGACAGGGAATCTTGCATTCAGGAAGTGGTGGAAGATGAAAAACAGATCAAATAAGGGACACTTTTCTTCTTTTGAAATCCAAAGGTATTTTGAATCCCTCATTTGAAAGGAAAGATGGAGTATTTAACTCAAAGACTTTCTTTTTCAATATCTACCTCACTTTATGATTTTAAGTTTATATCAGAGGAAAATTAAACACAGGATCTCTGGAACGAAAAGATTTAGCTCAAATTCTAGCATTGCTACTGACTGCTATGATTACCTGTTTAATCTTGGGCAGGAGCACTTGTCTTTGGCTTCCTCATCTATAAAATGGACATGAGAAATACCTCCCCAGCTGATGTAGCAGAGATGCTGCGAGGATTAAGAGTGTGTGTATATATGTATTCTGCCTGATAGAAAGTGTTAAATAAAGGTTGTTTTTGTTGTTGTTATGTGCTGTCAAGTCGGACCCGACTCATAGCAACCCTTCCTTGGGTTTCTGAGGTGGTATCACTATGGAAGTAGATTGCCCAATCTCCCTTCCAAGGAGTGGTTAGCTGTTGTTATTATTCAATTTTCTTTATATTTAGGTTTTAAAAAGCTATACCAATCTTTGGGGATATGTGAATAAATTCAGTTGTTTAAAAAGAGAAAGAGGGATTATATAGGTGCTAAGAGGGACCTTAGGTGATCCATAAAGAACACTGAGTCCTGGGAAAGATTCTAGAAGATAAGCTTATAAACAATAGCATCCAGCACAGCTAAGTGGTTAAGAACAAAAAAGCAAACAACTATATGATTACAGGTTCCTTGATTTGGAAGAATGGCTAATGCAAGGGTCACCAAACCTCTTCTGTAAAAGGCCAAATAGTAAATATTTTAGGCTTTGCAGGACAGATGGTGTCTGTAATAGTACAACTCCGCTATTGTAGCCGGAAAGCAGCATGGACAGCACTTATATCATGTGGGTGGCTGTGTTTCAATAAAACTATTTGCAAAATACAGGCAGCAGGCCACTTTTGAACCTTTAGGCAACAGGTATTTGACCCCTGGTCTAATGGGAAGTTTCATTAACAATATTAATGATGTGTGTGTGTGTAAATACACCCGTTAAAAGTAATCCTTATAATAATGCCACTCTGATTCATTTTCATTCCATACACTTTACTGAATGAATGGGAAACCAATGAAGTTGTAGTAAGCATGTAGTTCAGGAAGTAACCTAAGAATACGTAGTGAACATGCACTAACTGTCATATGTGTGTGTGTGTCTGTACACACGTGCACATATGTGTTTATGTGCCTATGCATAATGTAGCCAAAAAAGAAAAAATGAGTAATTGTCCCAATGGAACCAGAACTAAACTAAAAATGTAGAGACTAGATTAAATAGGAAGTCTGATATAGCTCTAAAACATCTATATGTTTCTAAGAGATTTTACTATGAAGAATGTAACTGTTGGATATTGAATATATTCTACAATATTTCCTGAAGAGGATTTAGGAAACCGAATTGAGTCAACGAAAACTGTCATGATTTTAATTGGGGTTTAAAAATGACTTTAATGTGTAATTTATCCAGTAGTTTGTAATAATCATATAAATAATCACAGGTATGTCAGTTCAATCTTAAAGGTTTCTCATGATAGAGTGGCAAGTTTTCAAAGCAAGGTACAATAAAATCTTTCAGTCATTTGACAGAGTTTTATTTCACAAAATAATTTCTTGGTTCATATTTTCAAATTTGTGAAATTTTGTAGATATTTGTGTTTGTGTGTGGAACGTTCTTGATGACACTAGGTAAGATAAGTTATTTTTAACTTCTCAGGAGATTTTGCTTATCAATTTTTTTGTGCCTTTTAAAAAAGGGGGGGGGGAGAATATTCAATGAGGGAAGTAAGGTAAGCAATTTGGCCATCACAATCTTCTTAGTAGAGTTCTCACATCCAAATCAATCTAATTGGGAAGCAGGTACAATGGAAGACTGGCCCTTATTTATAACTTCGATAACCTCACTTGACTGAGGTCTGGAAACTTACAAAGCACACTGTTTATCTGTTTGAGAGGGACAAGAGGTTGGATTTATAGACAGAGAGGTGAGGGACAAGCAGGCTTGTCTACGCACGGCTCCGTTGACAAGGCACTATTCCTTATACCGTAGGTTGCCTCTGCCCACCTTTGGGCTGACCCAAAGCCCCTTGTTAATTCAATTCTGAGCCTCTCCTGAGCAGAAGCAGACAATAATGCAGACATGGACAAAATTGTACCGTAATCATGTGAGTGAACTAACGTCCAACAGGGATTATGCTGAGACCACCAAACTCATTTCACTTGTGACCTAATCATATCTCAAACTGGCCCCCTGTGGTTATGAATTTATTAGGACAAAGAATTCTTAAACAATTACTCTTGGGCCTAAGATACATGCTTTTCATCAAGCCTGGGCACGAACGACTTCTCTTCCAACCTGCTGTAACCACCCCACCCATCTCCTGATCCTTCTTTTCTCCCCTGTGGAACAAATATATTCATTGTGCTAGTAAAAAAGAAAGAGTGACTTTTCATAACAAGTCCCACAAAAATCCAGAGTGCAAGCTTTTGCTTTTCAGACAATTCTGCAGCAAATGCTAGGAGCCAAGAAGGAAAGAAACACTTGACCATTCAGCTTAATTCTGTGCTCAACTGTTCATTCCTAAGAACTTAATCCTTCCTATTCCCTTGGAAAGCAGCAGTGTTTAGTGGAAATAGGACAGGCTGAAGAGATGGAAAGACCTGGTTTTCAATCCTGGCTTTGCTACTTCTTGGCTGTGTGAACTTGGGCTATTGCTTGACCACCCTACTCTGCAGTTCTTCATTTGCAAGATAGGGATAATAATAATGCCAATAGCCTTATATATAGTATCAATACCTATTGTCCTCATAGGACAGTTGTGGCAATTAAAAGTGAAAAATCATGTAAAGTGCTTAGTACAGTCCTTGGCATGTAAGTACTGTGTAAATGATAGCTTTTAATTTCGCATTGTTTTTGTTATTTTGGCCACCTTATAATATTATTAGTTGTCGTCGATCAACACCAAATCATGGTGACCCCATGTTCACAGAACAGAACTGTTTTATGGGGTTTTTAAGGCTGTGATCCTTCAGAAGCAGATTTCCAGGCCTGTCTTCAGAGGTTCCTCTGAGTGGGTTTGAAACACCAACCTTTTGGCAAGTGGTCCAGCACTTAACCATTTGCAGCACCCAGGGACTCCTCATCTTATAAGAGACCCCTATTGGTTGGCAGGTAGGGTACTACAGATAGCTCTGAGTAGTGTTTGCTCATTAGACTGTAAACAATCTTAATGTCTCAAGGCCTGAGCTCATAAGTATTGAAAAGAAAACATATTTATCAATTTGGTATCAAACCCTGATGATGAGTATTCTTAGATAGCATAGGTACTACTTGGCTGGACACCCTACAATCCTTCTACCAGTGGAAGAATGCGGCTTAATTCCTCCTTTTCAAAGCTCTAACATCCACCAAAGTGAAAAGCAGTTGTGGAAGACTCGGTTTTCACCCATTAAATTCATGCCAAATATTCTTAATTTTAGAAAGAGAACATCAAAGTTACATCCATGCTAGTAGGATAGCAACTTCCTTTTCATAGGAAAATTTCAAAACTTTTAAAAATTAGAAACAGCATTGTGTGTGCACGCATGCGTGTGTGTTTGTAATATGGTCATATAAGGGCACTGGACTGAATTTATTTTGCAATGTATAAAATGTTATTGTTGGAAATATGAGTTGTTGTCAATTCTGACTCCTGGCGACCCCATGTGTTACAGAGTAGAAGTGCTCCATAGGGTTTCTCGGTTGTAATCTTAATGGCATCTAACAACAACAACAAATCTTAGCAGATGCCAGGCCTTTTCTTCTGTGGTACTGCTGGGTGGGTTCACACTGCCAATCTTTATGTCAGAAGTTGAGGGCAAACTGTTTATACCACCCAGGAACCTTAATCTACAAAATAAAGGCACTAAATGAAATAGTCTTTAAGGTTGGTTCCAGCTTTTTAAAACCTAATAAAAATATCTAAACATCTATACAGCTTAAGAATATCTAAATATTTATACATGTTCACATATGTGAAAAATAAATCTCTTGCTTATCTAGAGAAGCCGTGGCAAATGCAGGCATATTTGTTTTTGACCTTGCTACAGTAGAAACCAGAAGTTCTTCTAAAGAGAGAGAAATACTTTTTAGTGCACACAGACACATTCGGAGCACAAACCCCACATCAAAATGCTGCTAGAGTTCATAACTCAAATTTCTTTATCCTGCAGCTGCTCAGGGACCCCATTAAATTGTTTTCCACAAATGCCATGAGGTTTGAACCATTTGTTATAACATTTGAGTCATTTATAAGATATTTTGATCCGACAAATCTGGAAGTAGCTGTCTAAAGTAAAATACATGACTAATGTCAGCTTCATCTCGTTTCAGATCAAAGCAGGGCACATTGTGGAGTCCTACAAAACTTTTCTAGGGTGTGGAATGGATTTCTTTGACTTCTGTGTGCTAGCCAGAGAATATCATAACATGTCACAGACTATACTGATCTCACTGGAGAAAAAGACAATCTACCAATTTGATGTAAAAAAGTATTTTTAAACACAAGATAAATAGCTTATATCCAAGATTAAAAATTAGTATGATATTAAATGCTATAAACAAAGAAATATAAGTTCACGGCAAAATAGAACTGAAAAATTCAGCCTTGTTTTTATTTACAGTTGCATTATTCACTTATAGCTGAGTCATTCTTTCTGGTAATGAGAAAGACCAATAAAAATGTGGAAGACCTGTTCAAAATTAGTTCCTGCATGCAGTCGTGCTACTCATCCATGCCATGTGAACCAACATCATCACCATAAACTGGAAGCATGATGGAAATGCTACTCTTCAGGCCATATCCCACAAGAGCGGCAATGGTGGGTCAGTGGTACTATTCTCTTCTGTCATGCAGAAGAGCTGGGTTCAATTCCCAGCCAATACACATCAATGTAGTCACCACCCATCTGTCATTGGAGGTTTGGTTGTTGCTATGATGCTAAACAGGTATCAGTGGGAATTTCAGACTAAGATAGACCAGGAAGAAAGGCCTGGAGATCTACTTTCAAATACTTGGTCACTAAAAACCCTATGGATCACAATATGGTCCCACTGTGCATGTGCATTGGTTGCTATGAGTCAGGGGCTAACTTGCAACAGCTGATAACAACAAAGCAATCAGAATTTCTGGGGTTGGGATCCAGCAATCGGGGATTTAACAACTCCTCCAAGTAACTCTGATGCAAGCTAAAATGTGAGAAGCACTGAAATGAGCCCAAAAACAAAACAAAACAAAACAAAAAATCACTTAATACTCTGTGGGTGCCCTGGTAGCATAGTGCCTAAGGCATTTGATTGCTAACCAGAAGGCTGGCAGTTCAAACCCACTAGCCACTCCATAGGAGGAAGATTAGGCAATCTACTTCCACAGAGATACTGCCTCAGAAACCCAAGGAGGGGTTGCTATGAGTCAGAAACGACTCGACAGCAGTGAGTTTGGTTTTGTTTTTAAGTACTCTGTGGAAAAATTTTGATTCTTTTTATATAAGAACAAGTAATCTTGCTATCAAAGTATACTCTCATCTCTTGAACCCTTATGTTCAGTTGCTTCATTTATTTCCTGTAGCATCTCCACAGAGTTCACCAGCTACCAGTGAGCAGGACTCTGTTCATTTTAATCAAGTCTTTATCCATCACTTTTTTTTTTCTTTAATGCACAACAGCATACCCAAGCGTCATGTCAAAAATGCCACCAAATGCACCTTTTAAAATAGAGATATTTATCATATTTTCTGTCTTTTGATCTTGGTTAGAAATTTGGCCTATTCCTTATTGATTAAACTGCAATTTTTCTACAACAGCTTATAATTGAATTACCCAGTGAGACCTGCCTAAAAGGATCAAAAGTGATCAAAATAAAAATAGGAAGTTGTGTAATTTACAATACAAATGATTTGGTGGCTGAGGTCTTAATCAAATCAAACACAGCAACAAAATAACAGGTGATTGAATTACATGGAAAGATAATGTACTGAGTGTGAAGATCCTGATGCTTCTTTGTAAAGTCTGAATTCACAACTGTGCAGTGTGCATCTCTCCTGGGAAAGCTTGCTCTCGAGGGATTTCCCCTAATCAGGGCCCTGAACACTATGCTGAATACTTTCTTCCTGAAGAAAAAGTAACACTTGCAAAATAAAGGAACTATGAAACTGGGAGTTTCTGGCAAATTATATACTGAGACTCAGCTTTGAAAAATAATAATAAATAAACAAAACAAAAATTCTCAACACAGTTGCTGGAGGTACTCTGCCTAGAAGTGCTAAGAGCTTACAGGTCATTGTTGTGGTTAAGTGCCGTGGAGTCGGACTTGGCTCATAGCGACCCCTCCTTGGATTTCCAAGGTGAAATCACTAGGAAATAGATTGCTCAACCTTCCTTCCGAGGAGTGGCTGGTGGGTTTGAACTGCCAACCTTCTGGTTAGCAGGCAAGTGCCTTAGGCACTATGCTACCAGAGCTCCTACAGCTCATTAACTCCCTCTAACTATGCCTAGGAGCCCTGGTAGTACAATGGTTAAGTGCTTGGCTGTTAACTAAAAGGTCAGTGGTTTGAACTTACCAGCCATTCCAGGGGAGAAAAGTCCTGTTGATTTGTTCCTGTAAACCCTACAGAGCAGTTCTCCTCTGTCCTATAGGGTTACTAAGAGTCAGAAAGGAGCTCTGGTAGCATAGGGCCTAAGGCACTTGACTGCTAACCAGAAGGCTGGCTGTTCAAATCCATCAGCCACTTCTCGGAAGGAAAGTTGGACAATCTACTTCTGTAGTGATACTGCCTCGGAAACCCAAAGAGGGGTCATTATGAGTCAGGTCGGATTTGACGGCACATTACAACAACAAGAGTCAGAATTGGCTTCTCGGCACATAACAACTAGGAGTCCCTGGGTGGTCCAAACGGTTAAGGAGCTCAGTGACTAACCAGAAGGTTAGAGATTGGAGTCCACCCAGAGGCACCTCCGAAGAAAAATCTGTCAATCTACTGAAAAATCAGCCACTGAAAAACCGATGCAGCACAGCTCTACTCAGACACACAGCATTGCCATGAGTCACCACTGACTTGACTACAACGGTTTTTTAAATTATGCCCAAGTGACCACTGAAAAACATAAAAGAAAAAAATGGGTTTTTAACACACTGGTAAAGAACAACACAAAAACTATTAATCAATTGCTTGAGAGTCCCACTTTTGCCTTAAAATTTTCTAAATACTTGGTTAATACTCCAACAAGCCTACATCATCCATCGATGTGCACCTTAGAGGGGGTGGTAATAATTCCAGGGTGTAAGCCCAGGTTATGTTAAGAGCCAATCTCAGAATCTGTAACATATGTGTTAAACCCTAAAAGCTTAAAATCTTCCAAAGCACAAACTCTTCTTTCTTTACTCCTGACTCTCAGAAACAAACAATAGCATTATTAACACCTTACCCATGCATTATTTTGAGAAAATGAATTCCAATGACATAATGTTGTTAGTCATGGTTATGAGGATTCACATACCCTTTTAAAAGCTATTGTTGATATCTGGGCAAAGCTGTTCCTCCCCCCCCCACACACACACACACTGAGAACTAGAAGTGATTTAATTTATCACTCTGGGGAGAAGGAGGGAATTTTGGCTACTGAACTTTCCAGACAACCTCTGAATCATAGTGGCAATTGTGAAAGCGTCAGTGAGAAATAGAAGACTTGAATTCTTATCCTGGGGTCTGGTTTTGATGGATGTGGAGGCCCCTAAAGGGTGGAAGAGACAAGGTTTAAGAAAACACGTTTTAGGGCACAGATTTTGAAAATTGAGTACCACTGTCCCCCCTGCTGTGCTTCATTTCAGAATCCACAGCTGTCATTAGCAGAGAACAAACTGCTTTTCCAACTGCACACCACATTGTACTGCTCCAGCTTGCGCTGGAAATTGCAAAACTCTTATGGAGGAGCATGTCCTGAGAGTTGTCTCTCTCTTTCAGACCTTTCTGACTTTTATTATCCTGGGGTGTGCTGGGGGAGGGGAAGGACAAAGTGTGTGCACACATAGGTTCAGGACATAAAAGCTTTGGAGAGTAGACCTTTGATTTGATGCTATGTTTCCCATTTTAAATAAATGTATAAAGCCAACTCAGGAATCACAACTCCTGAAGTTTAATTTGGCACAAAACAGAGTCTAATGGCAAACCATCACAGACACAGACTTAAAAGAACTATAACAACCTAGAGAAGTCATGTCTTCATTTCATAGTTAAGGAAGGTTTCCTGATGTTAGTTATTGATCTTGATAGTGCATGGAAGACCAGTGAAGTGGACTCATCACTCCTGCCTTCCAAGCCCCATCTCCTCTTCAAGATCTCCCCCCTGACTCCTGGTGCGTCCTAGCCATCCCAGTCTCTCAATCACCAGATCATAGAACTACAAAATTAAGCACCTGGTGATATAGTCAATCATCAAGTGACCTGAAGGAACTATATGAGAGAGATGCAGAAGATGATGAGATTAAAATGAGGAGATGGAGGGTTTAGCTCTGTTTGCCACTAACTAGTGGATTCTACTAACTGTGGAATCTAAGCAAGCTACTTAATGTCTCTGGTCCTTAATTTTTTCATCTATAAAATGGAATGTGTGAAGAAGAGTAAGCCAAATGTTTTCTCAAGTCTCTTCTGATTCTTAGATCTTATTCTCTTCTTGCCCTTGAGGAGTTTATACTCTGTATGGTTCAAACCCACCAGCCACTCCTCGGAAGGAAGGTTGGGCAATCCTACTTCTGTAGTGATACTGCCTCAGAAACCCAAGGAGGGGTCGCTATGAGTCGGGGCCGACTCTACGGCACGTAACAACAACAACAACAACAACAACATGGGGGAATCAGATATCAAAATGTAGTAAGTTCAATCTCTCTTGATATGCCAAGAAATAGCACAAGGGGATGTATGATCAAGAATCAATAATAGCAATGAAAATAATGATGCCAATAATACCCCCCTCCCCCTTAAGACTGCTGAATCCTTTACTTCCGTATAGGAGTAGTCTCACCTAAAAACTAAGGCCAAATAACCTTTGAAAGTTAAAATGAGTAAACAACACCTTTCCTTCAAGGAACAAATAGGCCAGTCAGCCTGTCAGTCAGTAAAATCACTCCTACAGAATTAATGGAATCTCACTTTTACATAAAAAGAAGCCTCATGACAAAGATCACAAGGCACCTAAGGACTACAGTGGAGTGATACCCAAGTTTTGTCGAAAAATGGCTGCAGTTTTAGATTCTCATGCTAACCAAGTCCTCTGACCCCATCTGGATGTGAATGTTTTCTTCTCTCAGCTTCACCATAGTTATGGGAAGTCTAAGAAACTCTGTGGGTCATGAAAACAATCAAATACACCTTAAAAAGAAATATACACTCTCACACTAGCAGTAAGAGAGCACTACATTGCTTTCTGCTTCTTGGCTTTAAGCAGCCTCTCAGTTCCTGAGTACCTCTGAGGATAATGGAGGATCACAGCCAACCAGGCAACCTATTCAGTGGTTTGTGTTGTATACTGGCTTCCTGGATACTAAGAATTCACCCCAGAGCTATTTGGACATTTCTGTGAAAGGAAGAATACTTTCTGGAGGTTTTTGGGTCTACTGATGTAAAACAGCAGCACGTTTCATAAACTTGGCTTCAGCTGGCTGTCCCTCCTCAAACTCACATCTTCTTACTCAGTATAATCCTGAGATCTGTTAGTCCTCATGTTACTCATTCATAGTTCTTGGGGGAATCCAGACCTCCCTGCAGTAGGCACTTAGTAATATATCCGGAAATGATGATTTGTCAGGTAATTATAAGAACAGATATAATTTTGTTCGGAATTAAACAACAAGTACTGTGTGTGCAGTTGGCTCCTTTGCCAAGCCAACTGCTTGTAAATTTTATTCTGCTCTCTTAGCTTGGACAGTTGCTCTGCTGGCTTTGCCATAACATGGGAAACATGGAAACCTGAACATAGGCTGCTCCTTCCTGGAGAAACAATGACAATATTATTTGCTATGGAGACTAGGAGATTGAATGAAATTTTAGCAAACTTTTCCATGGCAAGCTGAGTGCTCTCATGGAAGAGCCCCTTGGCAAAGGAAACTTTGGTTTCTCAGATGGCTTGATGAAGGATGGAGGAGTGGGGGGAGGGGATGAAGGGACAGGATTTAGCCTCAAGAAAATGGCAAAGACCCTGAGAAATAGGGAAAAAAAAATAAATAAATAAAAGATGGAAACTACACATCAACACCAAAATATAAGTGTGTGTGTATGTCTGCCTGCAGGCACACAGCAAAACAAGAATGAAAACATCTAGGTTTAAAACCAGAAGAAAAAGAGAATAACATAGTTCCTGAAAAATTGCAGTAAATCGTGATACATACTAGACTAAGCAGGTTAGCAAAAAAAATGTGCAAAATGGAACCAGACAAGTAAGACCTTATAAAACTGGAAAAGAATTCCATTTTCTATGGCTAGGGAATTTTTCCAGAATGGGGGAAAATAGGCTGAGACGGAATTGAAATTTCACTTGAAGATGAAAGCTATAAAGACCTCTTACTACCAGTTAGATGAAAAGAAAACAAGAATAATCCTGGCTATGCTTGAGAAGAAACAACACTGTGAGCAGCATGCAGGACAGAACAGAGGAAAGAGTGGCCATTTATTGGATCAAAAAGACTGAAAACATTAAGCAGGCTTTTGCTTTATTTGCCACAAATAAACAGACATAAAATTCTCAAATTCCTTTTGCACTTACTTCGATGCCTATTTCTTTTAATTCCCACAAAAGATGGCAGTCTAAGGTGTTTCTTTCTATTTGTATTACTAGAAATATAAAGGAAAATGAAGCAGCAAAGTCTATGCCAAGACTTCATTCCTCTGTTAACTTCTTCCCAGTAACCAAAAAATTGCATTCTATCCTTGCAATCGCTATTTGAATAATTATCCGAGATAGACTAGAAATAAGCTTACATCTTTGGGTAGAGGGAGGAGAACCCAACATATTCATTCAAATTCCACAAAATGGACATCAGAGTGCCACTTAGACTCCTAACTGTCCATATGCTGAAGGAGAGATACCTCTTTTAAATAACTCCTAGTAAGTAAAACAAATATTTGTCTTCCCGCAGGATGGGTTTATTGTTGATATCCTTTAACCCTATTAAATTTTAAAAGTGAACAGATTGAAAATACTCAGTGATGACCTTGTGAACTTTCATAATTGAATGGGAGGAACTTTTCAAAGTTAACAAGGATGGAAATAAGAATTCTGGACCTGAAAGGAAAAGAAAATAGAGAACACACATTTTCCACTTCAAGTGTGGGGAAGGAGGGTGGGGATTGTCTCCCTGCACAGTTATCTACCTGGACTTGACAATTTTTTTTTTCCCCTTGTGACATCCATAAGCAGATATTCAATAAGTATTTGATGATTATGATGATCGTAAAAATAAGGGGTTATTAGTTTGTAGCTTCTGGATGTCTACCATACACTGATACTGTCCACCAAGATAGCCTTTAATCTTATTAATACAAAATCTATAGAATTATTTTATTCAGTAAAGGAAATAATTGGTATGAAAAAATGTTTGACTATGATGCTGTGACCAGCATATCATTTGTTGACAGTTAGGGCGGAGTGTTTGATACTGTAAAAACAAAACAAAAAAATCCATACATTTCAATATGAACTATAAGGAAGGAGTCTAGCTATTTCATCACTTAGTATCTTTCATTTATACACATACTTTATATAAATATAGCATCCAAGATCACAGAAAATCATTTATTTCTATACCTGGATGGCAAAGTGTTTCCTGCTTCTGCAATTAGCATCATTGCTAATTGAGCACCAACTATATGCCAGGCTCTGTTCTAGGACTGGGAGATGGTGCAATGAATAATACAGGTAAAATTCCTGCTCTTACCTAGCTTATTAAGTTTGAAAAGACTGATAATAAACAAGGTAATAATTCACATGGAAATGAGGGTAATGGTGAACAATAAAGTAGGGTAAAGAGGATAAGGATTGCAAGGGGAGAGTAGCAGGGTAGGTGTATGTGTGGGGTATTGTTCTTTTATACTGAGTGGCCAGACAAAGGCTCTAATAATAAGATGCCATTTGACCAGAGAGTTTAAAGAAAAAAGGGCATATGAATATGTGGTGGAGCTATTTCAACAGAGAGAAAGGCAACACACAAGTCCTGAAGAAGTGTAAGATTGGTGTATTCAAACAACAAGGTCAGTGAGTCAGTGAAGGGTGGACAAGGGAGAAGGTGAGAGGAAATGAAGTCAGACAGATCATGTAGAGTCTTGGAGGCCACTGGACAGCAGGTTATTTGAATGCATATTCAACTGTGTATCTTTGGATTAAGGAGATATGAAATGAATTCTGTAAGTTGGAAAAATCTATGCTTCTTTCCTATTTTAAATAAATAAATAAACTAGACAAATAAATCTGGCTGATTTGAGTATGGCTCAGTTATTTTAATTTAATTTTTGGTAACTAATTTTTATCTCACCCACCAAAACTCCATTTGTGTGATAAGGGAGTGCATATGGGCTCCTGAGGGATATGGAAATTAATCCCAGTTCTGCTGAAAGACCTTTTAATAACTCATATGTTATTTTACCTCATGTGAATTTCTAGCAAGTGGGCTTCACTTCAGAATTTCCTGAAGAACATGTCTAGTGTATCAAAACAGAAATAGCTAAAGTTGGAATTAAGTTATTTTTTTTCCTTATATAGTGTACAACTTTTCTCCATTTTCTCCCATTAAATATTCAACCACCAACAACTGAGGACCTACTATGCAGACACTATGTATCTCTATACATAGTTTATAATGCATGTATTATATATAGAGAGGGAGACACAAAGAGAGGAAGTGCTACCAATTTTAATGATAAATTATAGTTCTTTAGATGTTAATACTAATTCTCCAGTGTCAATGTTCAAGCTGTACGTATTTCTGTTATTGATAAACCTTTGTCACAATTACTAAGAATGCTCTCATCATGAAATCTAAATAACTGCCTGTGCACGTATCCATATCAAATTTCCAAAATATTTAAAGCAAGTATTTTTCTAAAACATTCATTTAATGTATTTGAGAGAAAACATAAATTATTGGCTTGTTTTCTTGTATGTTCTCCCCTTTGTTTGGAACATCTTCTCTCCCCACTTGTTGTTCTGCCTAATTTCAATCTGTCCCTGAAGTTCTCAGCTTCTTTCCAAGTCTGGATTATTGAGTATTCCTTCTGTAGGATCCCGTGGTATGCTAGTCTTCTGCAATCAAAGTGCTGACTGAAACTGCCTATTTAATCCATAAACCAGTTGCCATCAAGTTGATTCTGGCTCCTGGTGACCCCATGTGTATCAGAGTAGAACTGTGCTCCAAGAGTTCTCAGTGGCTAATGTTTTGAAAGTAGATCACCAGGTGTGATAGTTGGAGCTGTGTGTCAACTTGGCTGGACCCCAGTTCTGTGTGGTTGTTCCCATGATGGGATCAGATGACTGAGTTCTGAGTGGCCAGT
>NW_006921638.1:3718884-3741571 GCF_000298275.1 Orycteropus afer afer | reverse complement strand
AAGGGGTGTGTCTCTTTTGCTCACCACTGTTTCTCTAATGACATGAACTGTCAACACATAGACCAAAACAAACTCACTGCCACCGAACTATATCTGACTCATAGCAACCCCTCCTTGGGTTTCCGAAGCAGTATCACTACGGGAGTAAATTGCTCCATCTTCTTTCTGAGGAGTGGCTGGTGGGTTTGAACCACCAGCCTTGTGGTTAACAGTCAAATGTTTTAGGCACTACTCTACCAGCGCTAAATAAATACTTGCTTAAATGCACACTTAAAGATGCAACTCTGAATAGAGAACTGAAGAAAAATACATGAATTCATAGAATCATCTACTTAGATTTAACAACTTAATTCATTTAATTCTATTACAGAGGGCTATTGCATTTTAAAATGGCCAGCCAATTTAAACTGCTAGATAGGGACTGTTAAGAGAATTTCCATCCCAGATGACAAGGAAACTGAAGTTTGTTCTACTTAGATTACAAATACAGTAAGTCTTGGGAATTACATTTTTTCAGCCCATGCTTGTTGTTGGCAACCTTTAAAAATGTACTACATATTCTAGGGTATTTCTGAAGTCCTCAAGTCATATGCAATATAAAAACTGTCTGCCAAACACAATGATAAACAGCATAAGAAGGAAAGGCCTGGTAAGGTAAGTCAGTCAAAGTCAGTGAGCAGAATTCAAGATGGTAGCTCCATCAGTCTTGCTATACTTAATAGAGCTCTTATTCATGATCAAGCATGGAACTCAAGATCCATTAGTAACTTTCTTCCCTAAGAATGATGGACCTAAGGAATTAGGGCTACTTAGCTTTTCCATACTTGTATATGGAAATTTTTTAAATCAAGCACCAATATCCTATGTGGTGTAAGGTGACAGTAACCTGTTTTGCATTTGGATTTTTTTTTAACAATATAATCATATCTAGATAACACAGTGTCTAGACAATGATGTTGTACATTAGACTTTATGCAAAAAAATGTTTAAGTATCCTTTCTATCAACAAGCTTGTAACAGAGTAATTGGTCTTTTCTTACTGGGTTTTGAAATTTTCCTTACACACTAAGATAAATTTTCTCTCTAAAGGGAGAAAATGAAAGGTAAAGAAAAGCAGAATAGAAAAAAAAGCTTTCATTGGGAGTAATTTTCCTTTCTCCTCAGTTCATCTTTTCTGCCAGGGGTAACATTTCTCCCATGCTTCAAGCTGTATTTCTTAACAAGACTTCTAGAATATTCATTTTCTAAAGAATGATATTCAAAAGGAGGCTCAATAAACTATATATGAGGACTTAAGGCTCTGCCTCATCCCCTTGTTCTCTTATAGGAAGAGTCAAAGGATAGTCAAACATGGCCTATAGACATTCTTTTACTTTAAACACACTAGAGCTATGAAATCTAAAGGTGTCATCCTATCTTACCAATTAGAGTATTGTTATTTTATCTTCTGACAGTTAACTGAGAAACTACTATATGCACAACGTTTTCCATACATTATCTGTACTCCTTTAAATAGTTCTATTACATGGGCATTATTTTTGTTATTGTAACAATAACAAACTTGTCTGAGTTCCTAAGAAGTTTAACTAGCATAAAAACTAAATCCATTTATAATATCTGCACCTAACATTATAATGTTATATAGTGTGCATTAGCAGGTATTACTGTCATAGTTGGGAGCTCTGGTAGCATAGTAGCTAAGACACTTGCCTGCTAACCAGACGGCTGGCAGTTCAAACCCACCAGCCACTCCTCGGAAGGAAGGTTGGGCAATCCTACTTCCGTAGTGATACTGCCTCGGAAACCCAAGGAGGGGTCGCTATGGGTCGGGGCACATAACAACAACAACAACAACAACAACTGCCATAGTTGATTTTGTCATATAGCCCTGTCAATGCCTTAGTTAACTCTTTAAGAAGAATGGCAATTCCATTTGTTTTTTGCTTTAACATTCTTTTCTGCCATCACTCTATGTGTTTCTGGCTACATTTTGATAACTGGAAAGATTACAAAAAATAAATCCTAGGAGAGCTTACTGTGTATTGTTTGTCCAAGTAACTGCTTGAATTATAACTCATGAAGAAGATGGGAATAAAAAAGAGCAAAATATAGTGTTAGTAACTACGTGAGTAGTTATGTGATTAACAGTTTGGAGTGATTTGGAGCCTTCTACATCTCTGGAACTTCCCATTTCCCTTGTATAAGGTGTCCTTGGTTCAATCAAGACTCAAATTGGTGGCACAATCTTTCTGTGGAAGACAGATTGGAAAGATTCAAGGGGAAGCAGATGGGGGGGCAATTCACATTATGTGAATATAGGACTGGGAGAAAGAAAAGAAGGAAACTTGGAGGAAGGAGGTTTTAATCACATGACATTATGAGGATTTAAGAGAAGATGCTCAGACATGGTGCCGTCACTGGAGAAAAGGGCTGCAGGAGACACACGCTGAGACAGGAAAACACAACTGATGGTTTGGCGATGGGGAGGAGAAGGATGGAAAAGGATCCATTTTCAGGAAGTTCTTTGAAAGAGGAGAACAGAATCTCCTTTTGCAATCATTTTATTTGGGGCAGTGAAAAACAACATGCACAAATAAAGATGAAACCAGTTTCACAGCGAATAGAGCTGTGTTTAACAGGGAGCAGAAGTCATATCCCAACAGCACTGTCCGTAACAGGAAGCAGCACAGCAAGCTCAATCTTGGCTAACAGCATTAAAGCAATAGTTGATATATACTAATATTGAGAGATGTTGAGTCTCATCTGACTCATAGAGACCCCTCTTTGGGTTTCCGATGCAGTATCTCAACGGAAGTAGATTGCCCCCAATCTTTCTTCTGAGGAGTGGCTGGTAGGTCTGAACTGCCCACCTTCTGGTTAGTAGTCAAGTGCCTTAGGCACTACACTGCCAGAGCTATATTTAAATGCCAGGGAGCTAAGAGAAGGGAAAGATCCTTACCCACTGAGAGAGGTAAGGCAGAAAAAGGGAGGAGAAACACAAAGTGCTAAAGAAAACAGAAGGGAGATAACACACTTAAATGAGAGCTAGAAAGCAAAAAAAAAAAAAAGTATCACCTCAGTATCCCCCCCTCCCCCCAGCTGCCAATTGTCTTTTATTTAACAGACTTTTTTTACTCTACTCTAACTGTGTTATGATTTTAGTTGCTGCTGAGTCAGCTCTGACTCATAGTGACCCTAGGTACAACAGAACAGAACAAAACCCTGCCTGGCCCTGTGCCAGCCTCACAAGCCTTGCTACACCTGAGCCCATCGTTGCCGCCACTCCAACTGTAATGTAACAATATGTGAAAAGACAATTTTTAATGCCATTACAGACTTGGGAACCTATATATCATATTTTATTTTCTTATATTACTCTCATGGCTTGACATTAACTTTTGTATGGGAAGCAATTGGACAAAGTTGATGAAATAATGATACTTCAGCTCATTAGAGGGTTTACTCACTTGGTCTTTCCCTGAATCATGATTCACTTTTTATTCTAGTATATAAAAGTTCCCAATACAGTTATCTCTTTGTTCCACGACATACAAATTCTGAAGATTGTGACATCTAGCTCTGGTGGCATAGTGCCTAAGGCATTTGACTGCTAACCAGAAGGCTGGTGGTTCAAACCCACCAGTCACTCCTGGGAAGGAAGGTTGGGCAACCTACTTCCGTCTTTTTTTCCAAGGAGGGGTTGCTATGAGTTGGATCTGACTCCATGGCAGTGAGTTTGGTGTTTTTTAATTTGTTTTAGCACATGAAAGTCCAACACAGAAATTAGAAATCAACACCCAGTCCCCTCCAAGGAGGTCTTAGGAGAGCATGCTGTTCTGTGTTGAGCTTCTGTGGGCTATGCCTGCCGCTGAGGTTCGGAAAAGGCTCAGGACTGTTAACACCCTAGTCATGAACCTGAAATCTAGACACAGGAGGTGTTTTCCAGCTAAAGGGACATAGATTTCAGAGGGGAGGCCAATATGAAACAAGTAATAGAAAGCTGAAAAATCACATTAATGAGGGGCAGAAAGCAGAGAGTGTAACAGGAAGTTTACATCATGTTAATTGTGTTGCTGTAAAAGGAAAGTAGCCAATGAGCAGTAGGAAATTTTATTACATAAAAATACCTTTTTAAAAAGATGCTACAGTTTAAGGAGAATAATAGCCTTGGATTTCAAATTCACCTTTTAATTCTATTGCACCTCCGAGTCGATAAATCAAGCTATTTACATATTATGCAAAATACATATTAAGGAGCTGCTGACCTTTCAGGCTGCCACAACAAAGAAAGATTTTTTTTTTTTATTGTTAAGTCTATTAGTTGTCAGATACTTTATTTATTATTATACTTTTTATTTTAGATGCCAGATGCTTTATTTTTGGTTTTTCTATGTTAAAAAAAATAATAGAAAGGATGAAAACATTGTTTATGTTTAGCACACAATCCTTAATTTACATCATTTCTCTAAGCATCTATTTTTAAGGAGCTGTAAAATTACATATTGATTTGTCTTCTACAGAAGACATATTAGATATTAAATACTAGAATCACTAAAAGTAATTTCTCTTGATATAAATCAAAGAGAAATATAATATTCTATGTATCAACAGTTTTTAAAACTACATATTCTAAATTATTTTTTCTTATAAATTTTTCCTAATTAGCAATGAGGCGTATTCTATTCCTGTGACTCACTCCAGTGATCTTGGTTTGTGTGCTTAATATTTGAGGTCCTAGGGGCTCTGTGGCTGCCCACAAGCTCCTAGTTGGACTGCTAGCATGTTCTTCGTCATGCCTTACATTTGAGTCTAGTGTGCATCACCACTGAAATGTGTTGGGAGGTCATATTCTAAAAACAACACATTCTGCTTGTGATGACCATACCTGACATGGATTTGCCTCACTAAGTTACAACCTTCAATCAATGGGTTGGAAAAGGCTGATGTAACAAACATGTGACAGACAAGAATCATATCTGAGGAGGTTGTATAGTTTTTCTTTGAATCAGGCTGTATTCTCTGTTAATTGTTTTTTTTTTTTTTTTATGGAAACTGTAACAACAATTTAGTCTCAGGAAAAGTGCTCAAATGACTTAAAATCTTTAGTTTGGCTAAATCATTTGGGTGATCTTCATAGTGAGCAAAAACAGCCTGTGGTTCATCTGTGACAGTTCTGAATGGTTTGACACAATGATTAGATATAGAAAACCAGGCTAAGGGTCTTCCCTGGTCCCTATATCTTTTCCCCAAAGCATAGAAACTGACTTTGAAAGACACCCCAGGGGGAAAAACACATAGCTTTACACTCAGAGATACTCCAGCTTCAAACTAAAAATGTTACTACTCGAAATTCTTAAAAGCTTTTTCCTCCACCCACTTCCTAGATTTTAAATATAAACTTCCCTTGTGTGGTAGCGTACTCCTTAGAGAAAAATCTCAACTTAGATTCTGTGTATGTGAATGGTTATATGTGGCTCAGTGATTGCTGAGCACCAAATTGTTAGGTGCCTTCCTCAAACTCCCTCCATTTGCAGAATAACCATGAAAAGATACACAGTGTTTTTCTTTTTTTTTCTTCTGTCTTGTATGTGGTACTATGACCTGAAGCTACAGTTTCATAAGAAATCAGTGAGGAAGGGCAATAACAAAGGGAGAATGTGAGAGAAATCCAATGGACCCTTGGTTCCTTTAGTTTCTTCTGTTCAGACTCCATAAGACAGAAGCAAAACAGAGATCAGAGTTGAGCAGAGGAGAAAAAGAAACACAGAACAGGCATTCTTCTTTTTACGCCTTGTTGTAAGAAGGCTGCCAGAGATAAATGGTTGGAAGTAGTGAGAAACCAAGAAAAATGAGAAAGAAAGCATCCAGACAGCAGGATGAGAATTGGCCAAGTTTGAGTGTGCGGGACAGTTCAGCCTACAAATGTTGTTACTAATATTGCAGGGATGGTGCATCATCAATAACAGATGAAAATGTCTATTCATTAAATCAAGGAGCCCTGGTGGCACAACGGTTAAATGCTAAGCTGCTAGCTGAAAGATTCGTGGTTCAAATTTATCCAGCAGCTCTGTGGCAGGGAGAGGGAAAGATCTTGCAGTCTGCGTGTATACGGATTACAGCCAAGAAAACCCTATGGGGCACTTCTACTCTGTCACATGGGGTCACTATGACTCGGAATCAACTCAACTGCAGACAACAGCAGCTGTTCTAATTGGTTGATACGATGCCCTATGGGTTAATGCCAAATTTAAGCAAATCAAGAGACACATTCAGATCAAAAACACATTGACAGAGTTTCATGTGACAGCTAAGCACAGAGTAACTAAGGATTTACTAGACTTTAAGATGTATTAGAGCTTACCAGTGAACTCAGACTACTCCTCTTCTTTCTTAAGTTGGTTGGGCAGTATAGTAAAGCTACACTTTGAAGTGCTGTGGGAAAAGGAAGCATCTAGACTTGTTTTATCTTTCATTATTTTGTTGGTTTTTCAGAAGTAGTTAAAGCTTGAAATTTACCCTCTAGGATTTGAAGGGCATTCACAAAAGAAACACAGTGTGCTAACAACGTTTGAATATAATTTTCAATTTTTCCTGGGGACCATTTAAACAATCAAACCAAAGGAGTCTCAAACGTCTCAGAGATCTGATTCTGGGATGGAATCAGGTCTAGACAGAGTCCTCTTTTTGATGATCTTTACTGGGAACATTAAATTTCTAGGCATATTTAAACTGTGTGTACAGTAACTTGTTTCATTGCTTTTTCTATGGGGTTAATGATTGTTCTTAAAATACCTTTCCCCCATGTCATTACATAATTTCCTTCACCCATTGTCCTAGTCTTGTTCATTTATCTATCCATCCATCCTCCATCTATATACTTATATATTAGTTTTCTGACTTTACAAAGAATGCAGTCCAATGTAAAAACAAACAAACAAAAAGCAAATTAGGAAAACATAAAGGTATATTCATTATTTTAAACAATTTAAAAATAGCTTTTATCATATACAAGGAGCTCTGATGGCACAGCGGTTAAGGAATTTGGCTGATAACCAAAAGGTCAGTGCTTCAAACTGACCAGCTGCTTCATTGGAGAAAGATGAGGCAGCCTGTTTCCATAAAGATTCAGAGCCTTGGAATCTCTATGGGGCAGTTCTACTCTGTCCTATAGGGTCACTATGAGTTGGAATTGACTCAATAGCAGTGGTTTTGATTTTTGGTTTTTTATCACACATTTCTGATCTTTGAAGCTTTGTATCTCTCAAATCAAGTCTTTCTCGGAGGCCAGGTAGGTCCCTGTCAGTACAGGTGTGACCTCAGCTCTATTCCCAACCTCTGTGGATCTCCCTGGCTGACCCACCACTTACTACTCTAGCTTCATAGCCTAGTATTCAAGTTGAGAAACTATTTTGAAACACTGACACTCCAAAACTAAGACCTAAGGTAGAAACCACCTAGTCAAAAGGCCCACCATTCCCAAGGACTCATTTGTGGAATAGATTATGCCAATGGTTTCATACACCAACCCTACACAAGCATTGAAGACTGGATATAGCAGGACTAACAAGTATTTTTGTCTGTTTGAAGAGTGTATAAAAAGCACAAAGGTCGTTAATGAAACTGTGCTGCAACTTTAGCTCTTTCTCCAAGGCTGTTTTGGAAGTGCTTGTTCTCCTAGTGGTTGGTATGAAACTGAGGATTGCTCTTAGCTCTGGCACTAAACTGAGCCCCCAGGCCAGGCCACAGGACTGACACAATATAATTTGGAGCCATCATAATGTATTGTATGTAGGACACTATTGTGGAGCTCTTAATATGCAGAATTTTGCATAGTATGAATGCTAATCATTTTTACGATGATGCTATTCATATAATATGTAATACTTACTAAACAAAATTATGAAACATAATTACTGCTCAGACACAGTTGCTGCTTTCAGTCCTCAAAAACCCAGTCATTTAAAATTGTGTTTTCTTTAAATAAATGGCAACAATCCTCGCTAAAGACTATGTGCCTAGATAATTTCCTTTTCAAAAAAAGGAGCCTTTTTTATCTTTAGTGAGTGACAAAACATCCTTTATGAAAGGTTTATAACTCAGCCATTTAAATTCGCTTCAGGCTGAAATTTGGCATGCAACTTCTCATTCTGGGAGCACAGTTTTTATTTTACTAAATTTTAGTGAAATTGGTTTGGCTGGTTTTTAGTCACAGGGAAGCAAAGGGGCTAGCTCCTCCCTCTATTTTCAGCTGGATAATGATGGAGCTTTAATTATATACCATCTCTCTGCTTGCCTCCCACACCAGGCTGAGGTAATATGAGCTATGCCTTAAAAAAAAAAAAAAAAAAAGCCACGTATATGTACATATGTATACAACATATGGGTATATAAACACACATAGAATGACTGGAAGAAAGTCCCCTTTCATTCCTCCTCTAGTTGAGCAGATCTATGGTTTCAGAGTCCCAAAGTGACGCCCTTGTACCACTCCCCAAGGAGCAGCTCATAGACAAGACAATTTCTTCCCTCTGGCAAGAGTATAAATTAAGAGGGTGAAAAAAAAAAAAAAAAATGAAAAACCATGAGTGCAAACAGAACTTTGCTGTGATACATTTCCCTGCTTTTTACAAGGTATTTAAACAGATTTGACCAGTTTTGGCAATTGGTAAGGAGTTCAAGTAAGCAAATTCAGAAAACCCCACAAAAAACAGGACTTGCTTTTAAATTTGCCACCAAAATGATTATGAGAAGTTTCCTGGGAAGTGTAAACTGACTGACTTGCCAAAGGAAATAAAAACAGAGCAGCTGATAGTTTCTGAGCACAGAACTCATATGGAGAGAGTGGAACTTTAACTGTAAATCTTCCTTCCTCAGATCAACATTCCTTATGCAGGATTTTTAAAACAAACAAAATGCATATTCTGAGTGTTGAAATACCATAAATCAAGGTTAAGAAACAGTGTAGATCTAACAAATATAGTGACAGGTTAAGATCAAGGGATGCCTTGACATTCTCCTCAAAAAGGTCAATCTAACTGGTCTGCAATGTAAAAATGAAGAGCCTGCCATCATTGCCATGGCAAAAGGTCAGACACCAGCCGATTGGTGATAGAATTATCAAATTAACCAATCGATGTGTGTGAGTAATAGATGTAAGCAATCCTCTGGGAGGGCCACAGGGCAAATGCCAGCTCATCAATAACACATTGCCTTGGACAGGAAGCTCCCTGCTTCAATCCGTGTCCCTTCCATTACCAAGAGGAACCAAATCATGTTCAATGAATATCCTATTTACATATTATGTTCTAAGAGGGATAAAAAAGCCACTGCTTTAAATATTAGTCCTCCATGGAAATCTTTTACAAATCTTTGCAGAATAATTACCATCCTGGGTGGAAGAAGAGCAGGCAATGCTCCTCTTTACATGAGAGAAACATCCACATCTCTTTAAGTTAAGAAAACAAAACAAATCGTCCTTTACTTGCGCCATACTCCATCAGGAAAATGGTTTATCTGTGATAGTTAGAGGTAAATCAATCTCATGCTTGGTTGTGTGCCAACTTTTGCATCATTTAAGATTTTTTTTTTTTTTTCTTAAAGATGTACCTATTATCAGAAGGACATTAAAATATCTTTCAGAGGTATTATCACAGTGGGGGTGATAACAGTTCTCACTACTAATTAGGGATTTACTCTCCATTGATATATGAGCGTAAGTCCTATTAATGTTAATGGGGTTACACATGTGTACTGAAGGCAGTGTAGATCCCTAAGTGAGTGCGATTATCACCCTGCCTGTGAACATCTCTGAATGTTTGCACAGTGCTCTGATTATATCATTTTCTTGACATAACCCCAAGAAAAACTCAAATTTCAGCCCAGTTGACTCACTTCCAGTAGTTTCAGCAATGTACAGCACATAACTCATCTGATTTCAGTAAATCTGGGTGAAAAACAAATGTGGTCAACAACTTGGATGTTTGGGCTACACATGCCATACATTTGGACTATACACATCTCAAAGAGAATTAACACACACATGTACACACAAACACACATACACACTCTCATTCACAAGCACTTTCAGCCAGATGTGGTAATACGTAAATACTGCTAACACTTTTGTCCCATAAATTAATGTGCTTAGTCATTTACCCCCACAAGCAATGTAAGGGGTATAGAGAAGAAAAAAGGACCATAGCAAAGAATTAAGTATTATTGCCCTTATTTATTAAAATAGTTTTATCATACATTTCTTCTGAAGGTAAACCAGAGTAACTCAGACTACTGACTTTAAGGAGTTTTAAAATTTATGGAATTATGCTGGTAGAGCTGTGCTGCCCAGTATGGTAGGCCACTAGCCACAAGTAGCTATTAAAATTAGTTAAAATTAAGGAAAATTAAAAATTATGTTCCTTCCTTACACTAGCTATATTCCTAGTGCTCAGTAACCCCATGTGAGTAGTGCTTCCTGCATTAGACTGTGCAGTACAGAATGCTTCTATAAACACAGAAAGTTCTGTTGGACAGGGCTATCTAGAGACCTAACACAGTTTTTACTGTGAAGGACCTGTATGACCTTGTCTTAAATTTGGAAACCTGGGCCTGAGCTTGGCTTTATCCTTATCCTTTAATGCAATGCTGAGTCGGTTATTCTTTTCCTCCATATCCATTACTAGGCAATGAGGGGAGCGGGTGGGGGGGGGGAATTAAAACACAAAAACAAAAACTTGACATGTTCATCTCTTATAGGCAATGCAACAAGAGGTCTGGCTTTGGAAATGTCAAAGAAATGGCTTTTCTGTTTGTGGTCTTTTCTCTTTGAATTTGGAGGGAATTGTTCATAAGAACTTTTTACTAGGTCCCCAAGTATCTTGCTGCTGAAGTTACTGATACTTGAAATCACGGCAGGGTTGAGGAATCTGAGCTAAGGTAAAAATACAGAAACACAGAACAGAGAGAAGAGAGGCTGTTGGTATTACTACAGTGAAGAACTACAGACTAGGGGTTCAGTACTTGGGGTCAGCCCCAACTGGTCTTCCAGAATAAACATGCTACAGGGTTGGGGGACTGGTAGTACTCTGGCAGCATCATATGAGGTGCTCTAGGAGAGGAGCTTGCTCCTGGACCTGAATTCATTTTGTGCCAGGTGCAGAAAGCAAACAGGGAGGTAAACAAACGCAAGAGGACTTGATTTGTTCCAGCATACAGCGGGGTGATGAAATGACTATCTATGCTGTTTGTGTGCCATTGTGCCTCTCTTCTTGCCTCCAACGGCTCCAAGTTCAAGTGCATGCCCTTCCATTTTATCAGTATTAAAAATGACATGACAACTAGCGAGGGCTGGTTGCAGAAGCTGTAAGTAAGCTGTCACCCCTCCACAAAACTCCATGAAAATATGGAATATCTAACCATCTCTGAACAAGCTCAGGGTTCTAGATTAATGAATGGCATTAACAAGGCACTGATGTGAGGAAGTACAACCCACTTGGAATGTTGCTCCATACTGTTCAACAGATCCTGCAGAAATATTAACACAGGCAATGGTAAGGAAGAGAAAAAGGAAATATAACTGGGGTTTAGATGGTAATTACCAATGGCATAAAAATGTTTAGCAATTTTCTCTCAATGTGTCATAAAGTAATTATTTGGTAATACAAAACAGAAAAGCTATGAAAAATTGATCAGGCAAATAATGGGCTCAAAATTTATAGGCAACATGTCTCTATGTTTAATAAGAGATTGTTTACCTGTCCATGAAACAAATGTATACAGGGTAAGTCACTGTCTTCATTGATGCTCAGACATAAAATCTATAACCTCTTATTACTCTGACTTTGCCTTGTAAAACGAGAACTTTTTACCTTGATGAAATAGATGCTACTTCATGAATATGGCAATGTAAAGCCAAGAAACAACAAAGCAGCTCACAATATTTCAGAGAAAACAATGCCTTTCTAATTAAAACTCCTCCATTGCAACCTTTGGCTACACCATTCTTGAAAACCACCAAGAACTCTATATATGAGCAGATGAAAAATCAATAAAAAGCAGATCAACAATGCTGAGGTATTGAATTGGACCTACATGTTCTGTTTGAATCTCCGACTCATAAAACAGTATTACAAAACAAGCATGTACCACTCAGCAGGAAACCCGACAATCTAATCATCTCCCCCTATTCTGAGGCCAGCCATTTTATAATATGCTGTGGAGGTTACTCTTCTTGCACTTGAAAACAGCAGCATTCATATCTGCGAAAATGTAGCACAACATAGTGTGTTTCAACTAAAAGAAAAAAAAAAAACACTAATAAGGAGTTAAAAACATTTGACTAAAGCACAAACAACTGAAGTAATCAGAAATTACCTTTATTAAGTATTAAAACATAACTTTGCATTCTTTTAAAGTGGAGGGTAAATGATTGATTTTATTAGTCAGTTTTTGCTGATGCATTTCCTTTCCCTGTGATTGGAATGGATGAGTTTTATTGAATAACTTTTTTTAAAAAAATAAAATATATAATGTTTTCTTTATCAACACAATCTCTTCTTTCAATGAAACCAATCTCAGCCACAGGATTCTATCAAAATCCTTTCTGATACAGACATATTCCTATATTTAGTACTATAGTTACTGCTTGCTATGTGCTTAGTATCAAGTTTGATGTCATGGAAACAAAAGCCCTATAAAACAGTCAATCCAAAAAAAGAGAAATTACAGGTAGATTATTTGTGTGCAGTCTGTTGATTTATTTAAATTCAATACCACTAAAATAAAAAAAAATAATTAAATTTGAATCATTTTCTTTTTTGATGCACATCAGATACCCATGGAAGAAAAACAAAAGAAAACTCTCTTTGACACTCAATATCAAAGTGGTATTCAATGTTAAATTTAGCAGTTTTATTGTCACCTTCAAAGTTGGCTAAGGGTTTACTGCTACAGCAATCAAGCAGAATGGGACACTTTTTTTTTGCTAACTGCTTTGCAGTATAAGCATCTTTAAAAAGAACAGTGAAATCACTGCCCATATTCACACTTCCTGCACATGTTGGTATTTTACACTTTCATAGGGTGCCTCAATATGGAAAGCACTCCTTCAACACATATACTATCAATGGGTGAGAATGTAAACGAAAGCTACAACACATTTCTCCAATTCTGTCAGCTCCGAACACACCTAGAACAGCGCCAGTGAGACAGCAGGGAGGCTCTCGACTTGGCTTTCCAGCGCAGAGTTACGTCCAACTTACAGGCATAAAAGGGAACAAATATTCCCATCTGTAGGACAAACAGTCCTGTTCAGTAAAACCCCAAAATATCCTGAGCCAGTTCTAGGAATATGATGAGCACATTCAAGGAAATGTTTTTATTTTTCAATTTATTTCAGACAGAAAAAATACCCCTTCCCAGGTGTATGTTTCTTTTGTGTTGCCTACATCCTTCAACCAGATCTAAGGGAACTTCCTGGGACTCGAAACAACCTCCCTCTCCAACTAATCTGATGGCATGTATGGAATTAGAGACTATGAGTCTGTGTTTGGAGGTGGAGAGGGGAAGAAAAGAGAGGGAGACTGAGACAATGGTGATCTGCACATTGGTCACTCAGTTGAGTTTTTCCATAGTATATGATCCACTACTAACCCAAGCACACAGTGGTTTGGTCTGTGTTTCAGTTACCTAGTACCACTCTAACAAAGATGCCACAAATGGGATGGTTTTAACAAACAGGAATTTATTCTCTTACAGTTTGGAGGTTTTCAATCCAAGTTCAAAGTGCCAGGCTCTGGGGCTAGGTGAAAGCCCCTCAATCATGGGCTTCAGCTCTGCCCCCTGCTTCCAGCCCAGTGAAGCTAGAGGCTTTTCTTCACTCTGACAGCTGCTGGGTGCTGAGACTGACAAGCCCTAGGTTGACAAGTAAAAAGGCACAGTACCGACCGATGTTACCAAACCACACGGCAGGCCATTAATTCAAGTCCACTGAAAGTCCCAATGTTGGCAGAGCATGGCAGGCTGCTGAACAACACGGCTACACGCAGGGTTCAAGTGTGCCAAAAGCTAGAGACTGTTCCCCAAGGCTGCTGCTTATATACAGGAAGCAGACCACATCCCTAAGGCAGCTACTCAGCTGCTCACAGTAGATTCCACCATGGAGTTGATTACCAGTCTCATCATGGGGAATATGACATCCAGCTGCCCAGCCATGCAACCAGGCCCAGCCAAATTGACACACAAACTTAACTACTACAGTCTGCCAACTTAAAAGCAAAGTGGGTGCTGGCAGAAAGAATTCTGAGCACAGGTAAAGATTTAGATTTGTGTAACTAAGCAAGTAATGAACATGATATAAAGTAAGGAATTCTGAATGAGGAGCCAACAAATGTGCATTCTCATCTTCTAATGCAGTTCATTTTCAGGCTCCTTCCCAAACTTCTGTTCCTCTTTCTCCACAGACCATGAGTGTTAGAGTATGCCAAGACCTAGTACAGCACCCTCTTCTCTTCTCTTTCTTTCTTAAGTGTGCTCATCCACTTACATGACTTTTAAAAATCTCTTTATGTTGTTCACTCTTAAATGTAAACCTCTATACCAGACTGTTCCTCTGACCTCCAGACTCAAATATCTCACTGCTCTTTTCATAACCTCCACCTGGATGTCTCAAACATTTTACATTTAAAGTAACTTAAAGGTCCCTTTTGATCCTTGTACTGCAAAGCTACCCTCCTCTTCTCCCACACTGCAAATGGAGCCACTATTTACCCAGTAATTCAAACATAGGAGTCAGCTTAGACTTCCTTTCTCTTATCTTCCTTGTGATGTTTAAGGTCATGTTTTAACATGGGTAGGCCATGATTCTCAGTCATTTGGCAGATACCAGCCACTCCTCGGAAGGAAGATGAGGCAATCTACTTCCGTAGTGATACTGCCTCGGAAACCCAAGGAGGGGTCGCTATGAGTTGGGTCCAACGTGACAGCACATAGCAACAACAACAACAACATGTAATCATCTTTCATTTTGTGATGTGATGTGAGCAGCCAATCAGTTGAAAGGGCAGTGTCCTTTGGGGCATGGCCTGCTTCTAAACATCCATATATATTAGATGCAAAGCTTACCCATTCTTGATCCTGCATCTATCTCATTAGCCTCTGACCATGAAGTTCATGTCTTGGGACATGAGCCAATAACCTGCCATCTGACTTGCAGAGTTTGTGATTCACCAGCTCCTGCAGCCCTGTGAGCCAACAGTCTGCCATCTGACCTGCAAATTTGGATTTGTCAGTCCTTGCAACTATGTGAGTCAGGAGAAACCTCCAGCGTGACATCTAACCCATGGATTTGAGGCTTGCTAGCCTCTGAACTGTGTGAGCCATTTCCTTGAAACAAATGTCTCTCAATCTCTCTCTCTCCCCTTCCCTCCCTCTCCCTTCTTCTCCTTCTCTGTCTCCCTCTCCCCTTCTCTCTTTTTCATCATGCAAGCAGCATTCATCTCTTGACCATGACATTTTTCTATACTATGTTATGTTTCTGGAATTCTGTTATCCAGGCCTCCTCTGCTCCTTCCCTAGAGCTCTTTTTTCCTTCCCTTCACATATCCCCCACTACTGGAGTCTAGTTGGCTCCTGCTCATGTTTCTTCTCCTTCAGCTAGCTCATCCCACTGACTATGTCACCAGTCTCCTCCACTGGTGGCATCTGTCTCTGTCTCCACCTTTCACCTCCCACTCAGTTCGGGATCTGTCTTCCATTCCCAAACATTCTTGCTGGGATCACTCACCTGGATATCGTGCTGGTACTTTAAGCTGAAGGTCCCCAGATGACCTCACCTCCTCACCCTCCAAATCAGGCCTCCTTTCTTACTTGAATGGTAACACAATTTTCCTAGTCATGCAACCTTGAAGGTATCTTTCTAATTCATAGTCTGTACTTTTTATGGCCAACCCTCAGCCATGATTTTCACCTCTTTTTTTCTAGGCTCTCTGCTTTAAGGAACAGCAACAGACTCATAATTGGCCTTCAATGTTCTCACTCCATATGTATTCACTGCATATATCACTACCAGATTAATTTTCCTGAAGCCTACACTTTATCATGTCACTCCTCAGAAACCTTCACTCCTCCCCAATGTCTAATAACTTCACATTTCCCAGGCTGATGTTCAATGGGTTCCCATTCTATTTTTCATCATCCTCTTCTCCATTACTCCACAGTAAGGCTAGGCCTTACACAAACCTTATTATTCATTCCTTCTCAATCACAAACAGTATTCATGTTCTGTTTGAGCTCAAACTTTTCATCCCTGAAATAGCCTCCCTGTTACCTCAGTCAACAGAAACCCTTCTTTCCAGTCTTCTTGGTCCCTGTGGAATTGCTACCTCCTTCCATTAGCTTTCTTTTGGCTACCTCAACCATTTCCAAGCTTTATCTCCTTGGACACACATAGCACTTTGTGTTTTTCTGTAACATTTTTTCTTACTTTCCTTTGTATTTTGATGATTTTTCTTTCCTCTAGTTACCCTAAAAGGAGCTCTGGTGGCACAGTGTGAAAGGCATTTGACTGCTAACCAAAAGGTCAGCAGTTCAAACCCACCTGCTGCTCCATGGGAAGAAGATGACGCAATCTACTTCCATAAAGATTTACAGCCTTGGAAACCCAATGGGGTTGCTATGAGTCAGAATGAACTTGATGGCAGTGGTTTTTAGTCACCCTGAGAGTTAAGTCTCAATGTAACTCATTTTTATAACCTTTCTTTGTATCACTTGACATACAGCCTTATGTACATACATATATTCATTCAACAAGTATATATTAAGCCTCTACTAGATGCCAAGATTTTTGTAAACACAATTCATATAACAATACGATAGAACATTTAAGTACCAGTACTAGCTGATACCTAATAATGAGAGATGGACAAGAAAACTATAACACAAACAAACAAACTCATTGCCATCAGATTGATTCCAACTCAGAGTGACCCTAAGGAGTGATAAAAACTGCCCCATAGTATTTCCAAGGAACGTAAATCTTTACAGAAGCAGGCAATTACATCTTTCTCCTGTGGAGCGTCTTGTGGGTTCGAACCACTGACCAAGCACTTGACCCCTGTATCATCAGGGCTCCTGGACAATAAACAGTAATACCAAAACCCAAGTAATTATGTAGCATATCATATGGCAATACAGGCGAGGAAAACAAAGTAGGAAAAGGGTAATGAGGAGTAGTGGGACTAGCGTTGTTCCTTTATTTTGGGGATGCCTGGGAAAGGGTCTTGATAATGTGACATTTGAACAGAAACCTGCAAAAAGTGAGCCCAGCCATTCAGCTTTCCAGAAAAGAAAATTTCAGGAAGTAAAGTCAGAAAACCCAAAGACTCTGAGCTGGGAACATGCTTGAAAGTTTCAGGACACAGCAAGGATTTGTGGGAAATGTTATCAGAATAGTAGTGGGAACCAGATCATGAGATATTTAAATCTGAAAGACAAACACACTTGTATTAGGGATTATTATTAAATAAATCCATGGTTAGGTCATGAGCTTTGTTTTGTAGCCAGATATGTTTTAAAATAAAACTTACTTGGTTATTTTAATGATATAGGAAAAAAAGTAGATGAATTCCCACCCTAAGTTTCGTACAAAATTTAAAATGGGAAATTATTGAGCATTCATGCTTTCCACAAAAGGCTGGCTGTAACATGTAAAACAGACATTTCTTGCTTATGGTCAGGCTTTTTTCTAAATACCTGAAGAAGTGATAAAAAAAAAGTACGTAAGTCAATAATAGGATATCCTAGATGAAACTCTCAGTTCACTCATATTTTATATCTTTTTAAAAATGACTATCATTTGCTCTAGCAAAGATATTTAAATATTTCCCTCTAGCCACTAGTAAATCTCATTTCTAATCTCAAAGCTCCTGTAATCAAGTTCTTGATAGTTTAAATAAAGCCTCCATTTGGGATTAAACTGCTATTGATATACACATTTATTTCTGATTTCATGTGATATGTGAGTGTGTCTGAAATGCTTATCAAATAATCATAATTAAAATGTATAATTTCAGAAAGATGATCCACTAATTTTAACTCTTATGTCTGAGACTTGGTTAAGGGACTGAAGAAATATGAAAGAAAAATTTAAATGAGAAATTACATTACAAAATAATATCTGCTATACATGTCCCCCCTAAAAAAAGTTAACACCCTTATTTAGAGAAAAATCAAATTTATTCTTTAGTTTCCCAGGAATTGAAGAATTCAAGAAAACTCTGTTGTTATGAACAAATGGAACCTTCTCTTCCTTCCTCAAACGCAAGAAATTTTTCAATGTGTACCAATTATTTTAGATTCCTCCTAGGCAATATTGTGGATACTTTGACTTTTCTTCACCTCTTCAAATTTAACCACTGGAATAAACACCTCAAAACACACTGAGGAATCATCTGAGAGCATAAACAAACCAAGCATGAAGTCTCCCAATAGGAGGCCAAAGAGGCCTGAAAATTGCTGAGCAGAATCAGGAAAGTGATATTCCTTGTCTCTATTCTTTTCAGTGAAATGTCCACTGAGTTTGGTCTGGATTGATGAGCTAACTAATGCCTTAGAAGTTTGAAGGCTAAGTGAAAAAAATTATACTGTAAAAGTGGGAGTCAAGAGGTCCATCTGAGGGAGGCATCATGCACCTATGCCTATTAAAAATCTGCCAGGCTCCTGAGTGTTCTGGGACACAAGACCCTGGGCTGCTAGAACATACTTTGTGACTGATTTGCTAGTCAACTGAAACATCTACTCAAGCAACCCTTGAGAGTTTCAAAATGGAAAACTTGGGAGAAAGTTATCTTCCCTTCATATCAGAGAACAGAATTACAGCTCAGTGAGGTTTAGCAAATCCACAGCCTAATGTCACACCAGAATTCAAACCTCAGTTTCCTTCCTATTAGTCCTAATACTGTCTTCCATCCAAGTATTAACCAGGCCTGACCCTGCTTAGCTTCCAAGATTAGATGAGATTGAGTACATTCAGGGTGGTACAACTAATTCTGTGACTAAATATTAACAACTTCTGTAGAAATTTAGTGATACTGCCAGTTCTTGAACATTTTACTGGTAGTTAACTGGTAGTTAACAAAGACAGCATGAGTAGGAGCCAAGATAGCAGCTTAGTCAGACACACCACACCATCCCTCTACAGTAAAGACCTGAAACCAAGTGAAACAGATGCAGATGACAATCCTGGAATCGTGAGCATCAGAAGGAAGGATAAAGAATTGACTTGAACACCAACTAGAAAGAGAAACTGAGCAAATACAATGAAGTGAGGAGGAGCATGAAGTAGAGGAAATTTGTCAGTTATCCCAGCTTATCATAGCCATCTTGAGACAAAACCACTAGTGATTCTAAAGGAAGAACACAAGAAGGCAACTTCATAGCATTCCCAGTAAGAAACAGAAATTTGAGTAGATACACCAGAAGGAAGTAAGGTGAGTGGAACATGATCCAGACCTAAGGCAGGAAAGCACAGGAAGAAGGACAAGAGTGCCAGGGATCCTAGTGCCCAAAGAGAAGGGAGGAAGCTGGGATTCAGAGACAGGTTTACTCAAGAGCAGTGGTCCCTGACCATCAGGGTGGGTCACGCTAGAAAGTAATAAATTCCTCACCCTACCAGATTATAGGCAGCCCCATCCTCTTTCTCCCACTTCAGCAGGGCTAGGTTCTGATTGCCAACTGTAGCCAAAGGGAAATGCCCAGACAACCTTCTCTGGTGACATGAGGAAGACACTCGCCCTCCACCCCCACCACTTCTGTTGACTAGAGGCATGAAACCTACCCTATCCCCACAGCCTCCATTGCCAGGGACTAAAGTTTGAGCTCCCCATTTTTCCTCCCAACCCAGCCTCATTCACCATCCTTCTCTCTTCCCACACACCAAGGAGCAGTGGCCACAGTCCACCTGCCTGTCCAACCCCAACACTTGCCCAGTGACTCCCTGTTTTGAGCACTGTGGGACCATTTCAGTGATCCCAATCTGAACCTACCCACTGATCTACCCACCCCCACTGGTGAGAGAATGCTCCAGTCCCCCTGAACACCTGCCATCCCAATCACCCAACAAGAGGCATGAGGAAAGGGTGCTCCTGCATCCCTGATTGCCCACCACACCCACCAAAGCTCCCACCCCACCCAAACTGAGTGCCATTGCCCACTCCTATATCACTGTATCAATGACAGACAGTGGCTAATGCCCAGCCAGACTGCCCTCAGCCACGCTATACAACCAGTGAACAGAGACTCACATTCACACTGGCTTGCCCATCTGGAGGTAAATAGGAAGAACTCCAGTGCTGCCAGACTGCTGACCAACATAGCATGCCTGTCCCACTCACTTAGATGTATCAAAACAAAACAGACAAAAATTCTGAATGAAGCAAACACATGATTAATCAAAAAATGAAATAAATCCTAATTTCCCAGAGACAAGAGACAATATCAAATCACATGAAGTAGGAAAAGATGGCTCAAACAAGTGACCAAAATAAAGGGCCAGAAAACCTTCCTGAAGAAGATATGGTAACAATCAGAGGATAATGAGAAAAAAAGAATGAAGAAAGTCTAAGAGTGGGATGCTACCATGTGGGATACTATCAAGAAGAATAATCTACACATGATTGGAATTTCAGAACAGAATTTTTGAACATTTACTGGCAGGAAACTTACATAATATAATAAAAGATGAGAAGATCTCCATCAAAGAAGTTCAACAAACTCAATACAGGATAGAACCCAAAACAAAGTCAACAAGACATATCAAAATCAAACTTTCCAAAACCAAAGAAAAAGGAAGAATTCTGAAAGCAGCATGAGAGAAACAATGGGGCACCAATAAGACTAAACTCTGACTTCTTGGCAGAAACTGTGCAGGCAAGGAGACAATGTTGTTGTTAGGTGCTGTTGAGTTAGCTGACTCATAGCACCCCTACATACAACAGATGAAACATTGCTTGGTCCTGTGCGAGCCTCAGAACCCATGCTATCTATACCTGAGCTCTTTATTGCAGCCCTGTGTCAATCCATCTCATCAAGGACCTTCCCCTTTAGAGTTGACCCACCTGTTTACCAAGAATAATATCCTTTGCAGGGGAACGGTCCCTTCTGACAACATGGCCAAAGTAGGTGAGACAAAGTCTGACCATTCTTGCTTCCAAGGAGCATTCCAGCTGCACTTATTCCAGGACAGATACATTAGTTTATGGTACTTTAAGTATTCTTTGCCAACACCACAACTCAAAAGCATAAACTCATCTTTGGCCTTCCTTATTCACTGTCCAGCTCTCACATGTATATGAGGTGACTGAAAATACCATGGCTTGAGTTAGGCACACCTTAGTCTTCAAGGAGACATTTTTGCTCTTCAGCACTTGAAAGAGGTCTTTTGCAGCAGATTTGCCCAGTGCAATATGTCATCTGATGTCTTGACTGCTCCTTCCATTGGTGTTGATTGTGGAACCAAGTAAAATGAAATCTTTAACAACTTCAATGTTTTCTCCATTTATCATGATGCTACTTATTGGTCCAGTTGAGAGGATTTTCATTTTCTTTATGGTGAGGTATAATTCCTACAGCAGATGGTAGTCTTTAATCTTCATCAGTAAGTACTTTGAGTCATCTTCACTTTCAGCAAGCAAGGTTGCATTGTCCTCATATCACAGGTTGTTAATGGGTCTTCCTTCAATTCTGATGGCGTATTTTCTTCATATAGTCCAGCTTCTCAGATTATTTGCTCAGCATACAGATTGAGTAAGTACGGTGAGAGGATACAACACTGACACACTCCTTTCCTTATTTTAAAACATGCAATATCCCCTTGTGTTTGAATGACAGCCTCCTGGTCTATGTACAGGCTCCTTGTGAGCACAATTTAGTTTTCTGGAATTCCTATTATTCTCAATGTTATTTATAATTTGTTATGATCTACACAATTTAATGCTTTTTCAGAGTCAATAAAACACAGGCAAACATCTTTCTGGTATTCTTTGTTTTCAGCCAATATACATCTGACATCAGCAATGATATCCCTCATTCCATGTCCTCTTCTGAATCCAGCTTGCATTTCTGGAAGTTCTCTGCCAATACTGCTGCAACCATTTCTGAATTATCTTCAGTAAGATTTTACTTGTGTGTGATATTAATGATATCATTCGATAATTTCACATTCTGTGGAATCATCTTTCTTTGGAATGAGTATAAATATGGATCTCTTCCAGTCAGTTGGCCAGGTAGCTGTCTTCCAAATTTTTTGGCATAGATGAATGAGTGCCTCCAGCATAGCATCCATTTGTTGAAATACCTCATTGGGTGTTGCATTAATTCTGGAGCCTTGTTCTTCACCAATTCCTTCATTGTAGCTTCAACTTCTTCCTTCAATACCATTGGTTCTTGATCATATGCCACCTCCTGAAATGGATGAACATCAACTAATTCTTTTTGGCACAGTGACTCTGTGTATTCCTTCCACCTTCTTTTGATGTTTCCTGCATCATTCAATATTTTGCCCATAGAATCTTCCAGTATTACAACACAAGCCTTGAATTTTTTTTTTTTTTTTCAATTCTTTCAGCTTTGAGAAATGCCTAAGGTATTCTTCCCTTTGTTTTTGTAACTCCGAGTCTTTGCACATTTCTTCATAGCA
>NW_006921638.1:3717006-3718509 GCF_000298275.1 Orycteropus afer afer | reverse complement strand
ACACACACACACACACACACACACAGCTTCAACTTGAGAACTTGCATGTGAACAGTTGATGGTCTGTTCCACAGTCAGCTCCTGGCCTTGTTTGGCTGAAGATACTGAGTTTCTTCATTGCTTCTTGCCACAGATGTAATCAATCTGACTCCTGTGTACTCCATTTGGTGAAGTCTTCATGCATAGCCACCGTTTATGTTGTTGAAAAAAAGTATTTGCAATGAATAAGTAATTGGTCTTGCAAAATTCTATCATGTGACCTCCAGTGTCATTTCTACCACCAAGGCCATATTTTCCAAATATCGGTGATTCTTCTTTGTTTTCAACTTTTTCATTCAATCACCAATGATAATCAACACATCTTGATGGCATGTTTGGTCAATTTCAGACTACAGAAATTGGTAAAAATCTTCAATTTCCTTGTCTTTAGCTTTGGTGTTTACTGTGTAAATTTGAATAATAGTAGTATTAACTGGTTTTCCTCATAGGTGTATGGATATTATCCTATCATTGACAGCACTGTACTTCAGGACAGATCTTGAAACATTCTTTGTGATGATAAATGCCAAGCCATTCCTCTTCAATCTGTCATTCCTGGCATAGTAGACCATATGGTTGTCTGATTCAAAATGGCCAAAACCAGTCTATTTCATCTCACCAATACCTAGGATATCAATCTTTATTCATTACATTTCATGTTTGACAACCTTCAATTTCCCTAGATTCATATTTTCTACATTCTATGTTCCAATTATTAATGGATATTTGCAAATATTTCTTCTCATTTTGAGTCATGCCACATCAGCAAATGGAGGTCCCAAAAGCTTTACTCTATCCACATCATTAAGGTCAGCTCCACTCTGAGAATGAAGCTCTTCCCCAGTTGTACTTTGAATGCCTACCACCCTGAAGGGTTCATCTTCTGGCACTATATCGGACAATATTTCAGGGCTATTCATAAACTTTTCCAGTAATGTATCAGACAGTGTTTCACTGCTATTTATAAGGTTTTCAGTGAACAATTCTTTGAGAAGTGGATGCCCCCTTCTTTCTTCCAAGTCTGTCTTAGTCTGGAAGCTTTTCTAAAACCTGTCTACCATGGGTGACCCTGCTAGTATTTGAAATAAAAGTGGCACAGAATCCAGCATCACAACAACATGCAAGCCACCACAGTACAACAAATTGACCGACTAGTAGGAGGCAATGGATAACACATATAAAACCCTAAAAGGTAAGAATTGGCAATCAAGAAAAATATATCCAGCAAAAATGTCTCTCAAGTATGATAATGAAATTAGGACATTCCCAGACAAACAGAAATTAAGGAAATTTATAAAAACTAGACAAACTTTACAAGAAATATTAAAGAGGAGTTCGTGCAAGATAGCAGACTAGGCAGAAGGACTGCACAGACCCTCTTCAACAAAGAAAAGGAAAACCAATTTACACAGACACAGAAGATAATCCTGGACCCCTGAGCCTTGAAGGGAAGGATACAGACGT
>NW_006921638.1:3674948-3702516 GCF_000298275.1 Orycteropus afer afer | reverse complement strand
AGGAGAGTATGGAGGGATGGACACTGGGAAGAGGTAACTATGGGGAGGAAGTGGGAGGGGAGCTGTTGCTGTGCTAAACTGTGGTCAATGACATGCGATAAAGTATATGTGAACTGCTGTATGGAAAGCGAATTTGCTCTGTAAATCTTCACCCAAATCACAATAAATAATAATAATAATAAAAAAGAAAAGAAAAAGAAAAAAAAAAAGATATATTCAAGAGAGTCCCTCAGACAGAAAACCACTGTTACCAGGCAACAACCTGAGATTAAAGCATAGGATAGCATTGCCCAGACACCAACCCAGATAAAGAACTCTCAAAAGTAAAATGTAGCTACACAAATGAAAACTAGGAAAACAGTGATGTCAATCTGTAATCGAAAACAACTTTAAATAATAAGGGGGAAGGAACGGTGTAGTAATAGAACTTCCATATGAAGAGGACATCTAGGTGTTATAGAGAAATAATAGACTATATTAAAACTTAGGAAGACAGAGTAAATCTTAGAGCAATCACAAAGAAAATTAATAAACCTACTCACCAAAATAAGAAGAAAAAACTAAGACTCAGTAACCACAAACCTGAAATGAAGGAATGAAAGGACAACCCATAAACAAGGACTCAGCACAGAGAATTAAGAAGAACAAAGTAATTATCAACAGCACACACATATACACACAAAGCATAACAAAATGGCAACAGTAAATTCATATCTATTCATAATCACACTACATGTAAGTGATTTAAATACACCAGTAAAGAGAGAGTGATAGAACAGATTAAAAACAAAAAAACCAAAACATGATTCATCAATATTTTGCCTACCAAAATACACCAGAGGCACAAAGACATAATAGCATCAAAAAGCAAAGAATAGGAAAAAATATATTAGGCAAACAATAACCAAAGAATGAACAGCAGTGGGAATATTATCTCTGATAAAATAAACTTAAATAAAACTCCATCATAAGAGAGAAGATAGGATACTTTATAATGATTAAGGACTCAATCTACCATAATAAATATTTATGCATCAATTATAGCACTCCAAAATACATAAAACAAACTCTAACAAAATTGAAAAGAGAAATAGACATTTCTACAATAATTGTAGGAGACTTTAACGTACCACTTTCAACAATGGAGAGAACAACTAGAAAGAAACTCAACAAAGATAAATAAGATCTAAATAATACAAGCAACCAATTTGACCTCATAGAAAGATACAGAACACTCCACTAAACAGAAACACAGTACACATTCTTCTCTAGTGCACATGGATCATTTTCCAGACTAGATAGTATATTTAAGGTCACAAAACAAGCCTCAATAAGTTAAAAGAACATTAAAATAATACAAACATTTTCTCTGATCACAATAATATAAACTACAAATAAGTAAGAGGAAGAACAAGGAAAAAACATTAAATACATTGAAATGGAATTAACACCTTGCTTAAAAACCATTGGATAATAGAAGAAATTAAAAGCAAAATTAAAAAAAAATTCATAGAATCAAATGAGAATAAAAATACAATGAATTAAAACCTTTGAGATACAGGAGAAGCAGGGCTCAGAGGAGAGTTCCTAGCAATATACTCATACATCAAAAAGGAAGGGCCAAAATCAACTGATTAACTCTACAACTCAAAATAAATGAATAAATAAATAAATAAATAAGATCAACAAAAGGACCTCACAAGAAGAAAGAAAATAAAAAAAAGATTACAGCACAAATAAATGAAACAGAAACAGAAAACCAATAGAAAGCATCAAAAAGACAAGAAGTTGGTTCCTTAAGAGGATTAATAAATTAGACAAACCAGTGGCCAAACTGACAGCAGAAAAGAATGAGAACATGCAAATACCCAATATAACAAATGAGATGTAGAGTTAATCTGGGATTTCCCAATCCCAGAATCTACTATACAGCAACAATAGTCAAAATAGCTTGGTACTGGTATGTCAGACACAAAGGGAACAGAATTGAGAACCCAGAAATAAATCCATCCAACTATGGACAGATGGTCTTCAACAAAGGATCACAATCCATTAAATAGGGAAGAGACAGTATCTTTACCAGATGGTGCTGGAAAAACTGGATATCTGTTTGCAGAAAAATCAAACAGGGTTTGTATCTCATACCATACACAAAAACTAACTCATGATAGCTCAAAGACCTAATCTGTAAAGATCATAGAAGGAAAAATAGGGACAAACCTAGAAGCACTAACTTATATCATAAATAGTCTATCAAACATAACTAAAAATCCACAAATAGTAGAAGATAAATTAGATGACTGGGTCCTCCTAAAAATCAAATACTTATGCTCATCAAAAGATTTCTCCAGAAGAATAAAAAGAGAATGCACAGACTGGGAGAAATATTTTGGCAACGACATATCTGACAAAAGTCTAATTTCTAAAATTTATAGAAATCTCCAGAAGCTCAACAACAAAAACATAAATAATCCAATTTAAAAAATGGGCAAAGGACATAAACAGACACTTCACCCCCAAAAAAAGCCATCAGGGAGCCAATCATTAGCCATTACAAAGATGCAAATAAAAACTATAATGAGATACCATCTTACACTGGCAATAATGGCACTAACAAAAAAACAGAAAACAACAAATGCTAATGAGGTTTTGAGGAGATTGGAACTCTCACACACTTCTGGTAGAAACGTAAAATGGTACAACTACTATGGAAAATGGTATGACACCTCCACAAAAAGCAAGAAACCAGAAATACCATATGATCCAGTTATCCCACTCCTACATACATATATCCTAGAGAACCAAGAGCCATGACAAGAATAGAGACATGTACACTGTTGTTCATTGCACCACTATTCACAAAAGCAAAAAGATGGAAACAATCTAAACGTCCATCAATGGATGAATGAATAAAAGAATCTATGGTACATATACATAACTGTAAAAAATAACTATGAATCCATGAAATATCTCACAACATGGGTGAACTGGACATATGGTAAATGAAATAAGTAAATCATAAAAGGACAAATATTGTATGAGATCAGTATCATAAAAAGTCAGGAAAAATTTCATACACAGAAAGAAACATTCTTTGATGGTTAACAGGGATTGGAGGGTGTGGGAGGGAAAATCACTAACTAGATAGTGAACAGGTACTAACTTTGGTGAAGGGAAAGACAATATACAGTTTGGGGGAAGTCAGCACAACATAAGCAAGACAAAGGAAGAAACTGAAAGGTGTGCCAGAATAAAAGTCAGTAACGGTAAATATTATTACACATACAATCCTACAGCAACAGTAATAGCAAACAATATTGTACAAGTGGATACATAGGTAGTTATGTAAGCTGAACAGGGTGGGAAGGTGTATGAGAGTATACCCACATGCATACACAGGGTTGGCAGGGGATATTCCTACATATATATTTGTACACTCTGCAAATACACTCAGGTATACAATAGAGTGCACAGGGGGCACAGACATGAAAAGCACTTAGCCATAGCCAAACACTTCCTGGGACTGACACAAGGCTTCAGGGCTAGGGACCATAGTCTCAGGGGACATGAAGGCCAATTGGCATAACACAATTCACAAGGACAATGTTCTACATCCTACTTTGGTGAGCAGCAACTGGGGTTTTAAAAGCTTGTGAGCAGCCATCTAAGTTACAACTATTGGTCTCTTTCCATTGAGACCAAAGAAGAGTGACAAAAACCAAAGACTCAAGTACAAAAGACTAACAGACCACATGAACCACAGCCTCCACTAACCTAATACGAGAAGAATTAGATGGCATCCAGCCACCCACGACTTACTGCTCTGACCAGGATCATAATAGAAGGTACCGAATAGAGTAGGAGAAAAATGTAGAACAAAATTGAAATTCAAGAAGAAAGAATAAAAGATCAGACTTACTGGTCTGATAGAGACTGGTGGAACCCCCAAGACTGTGGCCTTTACATAACCTTCTAACACAGAACTGAAGCTAATTTCAGAGGTCACCTTTCAGTCACATAAAAAACATGCCTATAAAGTGAGCAGTAACACCTGGGAGGAACATGCTCTTCAGAACAATCAACGATGCAAGATGAAAAGGGCAGTATTTGCTCCAAATAATAATAATAATGTTGTTGTTGTTGTTGTTATTTGCCGTCCAGTCAGCCCTGACTCATAGCGACCCCTCCTTGGGTTTTCGAGGCAGTGTCACTACAGAAGTAGGATTGCCCAACCTTCCTTCCGAGGAGTGGCTGGTGGGTTTGAACCACCAGCCTTCTGGTTAGCAGTCAAGTGCCAAATAATAATAATAATAATAAGGCAAAAAGGGGCAGGGAAACTGGGTGAATGGCAATAGGGAACCCAACAAGGAAATGAGAAGAGTGTTGACACATTGTAGGGACTGCAACCAATGACACAAAACACCTGTATATAAATTGCTGAATAGGAAACTAATTTGCTCTGTCAACTTTCACCTAAAACTAAATAAAATAATTTAAAAAATAAAAGAAATAGTGATATCTTGGAGTCCAGATGAAGAAAATGTATGGAGAATGATTAAATGAATTAAGCACTGCTGAAAGTTAGTCAGAAGAAAAAGAAAAAGAAAGAAAGAAATTCTGGGTGTTGAAATGAGAAGTGGAAAAATCAAGAGGAAGCTGAGGATGCTGAGAGGAAGGGACAATTTTTTTTTTTTTTTAACTGTGATTTGGGTGAAAGTTTACAGAGCAAATTGGTCTTCCACTCAATAATTCATACACATTTTGTTTTGTGATACTGTAGTATAGTAAATTACCTAGTGTGGCTTTTCTAGCCATAAGTCTTTGTAAATCCTGTGGTGGGATTTGCTGTGAACAACTGAGGAGCTCCTGATTGTAAAAGTTATCTACCTGGGGTATTTCTGTTGGGCATAACACAAAGCAATGTTCTGGGAGGTTCCTGCTCTCTCTCAGGTGCTTAGAATTCTGATGTTATGATTGGTGAGTTTGGCCACTCTGGCAGGCTCAAAAGGAGGCCTCCTAGAGGCAGAAGAAGTCTCTCTCTCTGACTGCTGGTTGAGGAAGACGTGCTGCTGAAAGAGACATGCACTCCTGAAAGAGACACGTGCTGCTGGGGAAGAGACGCAAGAGACACGCATTGCTGAGTGAGACACCGAGGGACGTGCACTGCTGGGGGAGAGACTGTGAGAGGCTTGGCTGAGAGATGGTGGGCTGGGAGAGAGACTGAGCATTTTTCCTGAACTTGAATTGTAGCCTGGTGCTTCCCTAATAAACCCCATAATCTGTGAACTCTGTGTGGCCACTGCAGCAAATTATCAAACCCAGGAGAGAGGTTGTGGGTGCTTTGGGAGGAAAGGTTGGAGAAAGGGCTGGAGGGAGGCAGCATGTCTGGCCTCACAGGAATATGCCTTGGGCTATTGATGGTGATTCTGTCTTCCTCTTGTGGGATTACAGGAGGTCAAAACATGTGGCCTTCTTGCCCTTTTTGCAGATACTGATTGTAATCCCCACAATGTAATAGCACTCTTGTTTTTTGTTTCACAAGATCTCCTTAGGCCTTGATCGCCCATCTTTTTTAGAATCTAACCAATTATCTAAAGCATCCTTGAATTGCACTTGTTCTTAACTCTGTTCTCTCTATCCCGTGGAGAAATGCTACACATGGATATTCAGTTGTACACTGAACAGGGGTACCACATCTAAGGGATTATGGTGTCTGAGTGCTCATGGCAGCTTCTGCACCCTGCATTATAAGTGTATATCTGAGTAGAGAGGATGTTGGGTACGTTTACCATATCCCTTCATCCTTCCAAGCTTTATCCCTGGGTAAAGGCTGCCCATTTGATCTCATATGGTTGATTGTTCTAATGCGTGTATACCTCCCTGGTACACCTTATAGGCCTGTCTGTTGTTTGACAGGAAGTTGAGCCACACAGGTGAGTTCAGTTCCAGACCAAAGGTATCTAAGAGTCATAGTTTCAGGGGTTCCACCAGTCTCCATCAGACAAGTAAGGCTAGTCTTTTCTATTATTTTTAGTTTTGTTCTACATTTTTCTCCTACTCTATCTGGGACCTCTTATGATCCCATTAAAAGAGGTCAGCGGTAGTATCTGGGTACCATCTAGTTCTTCTGATCTCAGGATTGTGGAGGCTGGGTTCATGTGGTCCATTAGTCTTTTGCACTAATTGTTTCCTTGCTTTCTTTGATTTTCTTCACTTTCATTTGCTCTGGACAGGGAGGGACCAAGAATTGTAGCCTAGGTGGCTGTTTATAAGCTTTTAAGACCCTAGTTAGTACTCATCAAAGTAAGATGAAGAACATTTTCTGTTTGGACTATGTTATGGCAACTAACCTTAATGTCAGGAAAAGGCAATTTTTAAGGATGGAATTCTGGGACAAAGGCAAAATTTTACTCACAATGACTGAACATTAAATTGTTTCTATTTCCCTCCAATGACTTGTGTCTGCACCACAATAACAGCCAGTCTACACATGCCAGTCTATATATTTAATTTTTGTGAAAATTAGAAAAATACTCTCCTTCCTCAAGTAAAAGACACTCACATTAGTATGATATGACTTGGATAACCATGCAGAGAGGCCTCGCTGCTCCACTAGGAGTTGCTTTCTATCGCCCAAATGAGGGACCAGCTCTGACTGTCCACACCACATACCTGCCCAACATCGTCCCTACTCAGATATACACTTAAAACCTGGGGTGCAGAAACTGCCATGAGCACTCAGACACCATAATTCCTTAAGGGTGGCACCCCTGTTTAGTATACAACTAAATGTCCATATGTAGCATTTCTCCTTGGGGTAGAGAGAAGAGTTAAGAAGAAGTGCAATCCAAGGATGCTTTAGATATTTGGTTACATTGTAAAAAGGGCAGGTGATCAAGGCCCGAGGAGATCTTTTGAAACAAATTCAAGTAAAAAAAATAAATTATCTTTGTTGGCTTTTGATAGGTTTTAATTTTTATGAGTTTTAGAAAACTGAGGTTCTTAATATTAAAAATTATTACCCTTTTCAATTTGTTGATTAGGAGAAAAGAGGACAAGCTTCACTTCCAATGTTCATATAAAGCATGAGAAATGAAATTGTTCTACCTGAAAAGAGGGGCGAGGGGGGAAGGCACCATTCCAGAGGTGTGAATTTTGCTCAGATATCCAGATCCAGAGTTTTCAGAAGTTTACTTTAGGCCGTGAACATCGGTGGCTATGTTAGTGATGGGATGGCTTCTGAACAATCTTCCTGGTGATTACTCAAGTGTGGAGCATAAATTATTACCCCAGGCAAGCACCAACTTAAATGAAGTAGTTTTCAGAAAGTAGAATGTGATTAAACTATGCATTTCATTCAAAACACCTCCTGTTTAGCCAGTCTCCGTTGCTCCTGGTGTCTCATCTTCAGGAAGATGGATTATTTCTGATAATTTGGAATGCAGCAAAATTTGACACAGAGATGAAGCTAAGCATATGAGGAATCCATAAGAGAGTCTTGTTATAATCTGAGTGAGGAAAAGGCTGTCTCTCCATGAGAAAGCTGGGATAAGTCTTTGGATTTTATTGTCTAGTTGTGGGTTTATACCTATTTACTGCTCCAATGGTACTATTTACTAACCCTGTAAATGAATCAGTTCTATTTACCAAAGGCAAGAAGTTCCATTCTCACATTAAAAGATTCGTTCCTTTTAATAAAGATGACTAACACTGCTGACAAGCTGGGTTTCGTCCCTCTACATCAGGGCAATGATGAAATGAAGCCAGAAAAGGGTCCAGTGTAATCACAATCCTTTTTCTCTTGATTTGTGTCTTGTTCTACAAATAGAAAGTCCCTGGACCATATTTATTTCTCTCAATTATAGGTATGCTCTAGGCTAGCTGTTCAGTAAAGCTGTCTGGGATGAGCATCTTTTCATCAGTTTAAACTACTTAACAATATACCTTTCTATGGCTTATGGCTTATTTAACCTGGTATTCTAACTCAGGAAAAACTTGAATGTGATCCAGGTAATCACACTGAAATCCAAATCTCTCTAATTATTATCTGTCTCTCCATACACATTCATAAAGATGTGGAATTAATTTTTATAAATGCATTTGTGGGAGGTACCACTATGCTAGCATTATCATTCTACCAATCCTCTGTGGCTATTTTTATCTTTTGACCAGGTATTTGGCCTTCACAGAATATCTTCTGTAAGTCAAGTTCCATAAGATGCACTAAGGGAAGAATGGTGTTAGTACCTCCTTCCTTACATGAAGCAACAATCCAATGGAAAAGAAAAGACCAGGCAAATACAGATACCCTGTTAGTCTCCAAATATTGAGCAAGTCCCAATTGTGGGTCCTGGGTGGCACAGTTAAGCACTCATCCACCAACTGAAAAGTCAGCGATTTGAATTCATTCAGAGGTACTTCAGAAGAAAGGCCTGCAATCTATTTCTGAAAGACCAGTGAACACCCTAGGGAGACAGTTCTACTCTGACACAACTGGAGTCTCTATGAGTCAGGATTTACTCCAGTAACTGGTTTGGCTAATTGTGGAACATGAATCTAGCCTCTAGAAATAGACCAGGAAACACGACAGATGAGTTCTGGTCTTTACAATGCCTCTTAACCAGTTACTTAATCCCCCACACTTAAATGTCATTTTTTCACAAGGTCTTCGCTGACCATCCTATTCACAATTGTGACCCTGCTATGCATGATAATCCCCATTTCCCTTCCTTGTTCTATTTTTCCCCTAGAATTTATCATCTTCAAACATACCATATCATTCCCTTATTTATTTTGTTAAATGTTAAAACCTCCTTATCAAAATATAAATTTCACCCAGGCAGAAGTTTCTGTCTGTTGTGTCCACAGCAGCTGTATTCCCAGTGCCTACAACAGTTCCCGACATATGGGTGGCACTTTGTAAGTATTTTTCGAATGAACATATACCAGAGGATTACCTAATAATGTGAAAAAACGTATGAAGTTATAGAAGTATGGAACCTTTCTAAAAGACTATTTGAGCATACTAACCAACTGAAATGCAGGAAGAGGGGGCATTACTGAAGGGAATCATCTGGAAAGCTCTGTCTGTGGGGCTGTCTTAGGTTTTCTTTTCCTGTAGAGGACGGTCATTTTTGATGAAGAGAGAAGGCCGTTCAAGGTAGGTGGTTGGTGCGTGCAGCAGCCTAATGATGAGGAAACGTGAGGTGAAAGCAAGTTTCTACTAGATGTTACATAGCCCTACAGTCACTTTTCTAATGGAGAAACTACAACAAACAAATAAACAAAAAAAAAAAAACCTCACTGCCCTCAAGTCCATCCTGACTCATAGCGACCCCTCCTTGGGTTTCCAAGGTGGTATCTCTAAGGAAGTAGATTGCCCAACCTCCTTCCGAGGAGTGGCTGGTGGGTTTGAACGCCTTAGGCACTATGCCACCAGAGCTCCCTTCTAATGGAGAAGCTACTTACATTTCTATGTCACCACTGTTGACATGAACTATGTTCCCTCATCACTTATCATCAGATCAAGTCTCTGCTGCATTGAAGGCATTTTGTGTGCTGTGCCTGAACCAAACTAAAATAGCATTTGGAACTTAAAACCTACATCCAACTGTATTCAAGTTTTTCCATGTGTTGTTGGAGAGGTCAGCTCCATTTGTGGGAGTTCTCTTGCTCAAGAAAATATAGATGGCAACTTTGTAAATGTGCATAATTGTTGTTGTGTGCCAATGAGTCGATTTCAACTCATAGCAACTGGAAATGACTGAGTAGAACTGCCTCATAGGGTTTCCCAGGCTGTAATCTTTATGGTAGCAGATCTCTAGGTCTTTTCTTTCACAGAGAGGCTGGTGAGTTTGAACATCAACCTTTTGGTTAGCAGCTGAGGGCTTAACCATTGTGTCTCTAGTGCTCCTTCTTGTAAATGCATACAACAAACTCACAACACAGTGCCATCAAATTGATTCAGACCCATAATGACCTCCACTGGGTTTCCAAGGCCGTAAATCTTTACAGAAGTAGATTGACTCATCTTCCTCCCACAGAGCAGCTGGTGGGTTTGAACCACCAACTTTATGGCTAACAGCCAACTACCTTACCCACTATGCCACCAGAGCTCCTTTTCTGTAAATGTATTAAAAAACCCCCAAAATCAAACTCGCTGCCCATGAGTCAGCTCGGACTCATAGTGGCCCCTCCTTGGGTTTCTGAGGAGATATCACTACGGAAGTAGCATGCCCAACTTTCCTTCAGAGGAATGGGTGGGGGGCTTGAATGAACCGTCAGCCCTCTGGTTAGCAGTCAAATACCTTAGGCACTATGCCACCAGAGCTCCCTGTAAACGTATGTTGTTGTTATTGTTATGTGCCGTCAAGTCAGACCGACTCATAGCCACCCCTCCTTGGGTTTCTGAGGTGGTATCACTACCGAAGTAGATTGCCCAACCTTCCTTCTGAGGAGTGGCTGGTGGGTTTAAATGGCCAGCCTTCTGGTTAGCAGTCAAGTGCCTTAGTAAAATGTTATCCTTGGCTTTACCTTTAAAAAACAAACAAAACAACTCACAGGTGAAGACAACATGTCAAATTTGATTTACATAATGTTTGCCTGTTCCAAGCAGGCCAAACTATGCCACAGTTTTAACAACCAGAACACTTGAATGAGCTGCTTAAAGATGGAGTCATTTTTCTGTTCACACGTTTCTAAATCATACCATAGCCTCATATTATTTGTAAAGTCAAATGTTCTACTAAACTCACTGCTGTCGAGTCAGATCCGACCCACAGCAACCCCTCCTTGGTTTTCCGAGGCAGTATTGCTCATGGAGGGAGCTCTGGTAGCGCAGTGCTTAAGATACTTGACTGCTAACCAGGAGGCTGGTTGTTCAAACCCACCAGCCACTCCTCGGAAGGCAGATGGGGCAATCTACCTCCGTAGTGATACTGCCTTGGAAACCCAAGGAGGGGTCCCTATGAGTCGGGTCCGACTCGATGGCACATAACAACAACAACAACAACATTGCTTATGGAAGTAGAGTGCCCAACCTGCTTTCTGAGGAGTGGCTGGTGGATTCGAACTGCCAGCCTTCTGGTTAGCAGTCAAGTACTTTAGGCACTAAGCCACCAGAGCTCCTAGTTTACTGTAACTTGCTTATTTATCCATCAACTTTTTGCAGAAATAAAAGAAACAGAAAAAGGAGAGAAGAAGGATGAGTGAGGAAAAAGTGAGGAGAAAAAAAGGTAGAAACAATATCTCTGCATCTTCACCTAGCAGAGGGAGACAATGAGTAACAGGCAGTGGCAGTGAGGAACCTAGAGAGAACAAGGGGCAGGAGGAGTGTCACACATTTGGAGGAAGAGTAACAATGATGTGGGGAAGCGAGGCCTGGAAGCTCCGAGGTGCGGTTTAGGTGGAGTGCACTCTGCTCCTGCTCTCTTAAATTAAGGGCTTTAGAGTGCTATCTGTTATCAACTCTCTTTTTGAAATGTCATTTCACTACCTTCACAGTTCTTTAACTGCTCTAATCTTTAAACTCTTGGATAAGAGTACCTGGGAGAAATTTTTCTGTGTTTTAATGTTATAGTGACCAAAGTATTAACTTCACAGACTGGAAGGAATAATGCTGAGGGATGTATATGGCTGTTTAGTCAGATGTCTCTAAAAGCTCACTGAATGAAATCATTTAAAATGATATACACAAGCATTTACAAGGGCCATTTACTTACCTAAAGGTATTGACTCTGAACATCTATCGCAGCATCTCATAATTTATTTCTTTCAAAAAAAGATTAAAACTACTTAATTCTAGAACAGACTTAATAATCATCTTTGGTGAACTAATTTCCTACTTTTGCTTCTAGTTTTTGAAAATATACTTCAAGAACCTTTTATTTCCTGGGAAGAATTTAAAGCTTAACCTTATCATTTGTGAGATTACAGTTATCTTTTATTTTTATTCTTTTAAACTTGCTTCTATGTTCATGAATTTTCTACTGTCTATTTTCAAAAGCGGTGTTCATTTTGTTGTGATAATCTGCATATTCATTATACCTTTCTTACCTACAATGGCATCCCTTACTTTAAAACTTTCTTTTCTTATCTTTTGTTTATATATATATATATATATATATATATATACACACACACATACATACATACAGTATCTTATCAATGAACTCATCTCATTATGTTTTTTAAAGTATGTCCATGGGAATACAAAACAAACAAACAGGAAGCTGGTCATGCCCCCCACCCCGCAACACACACGCATTTCACTGCTTCTTCTTCATCACTGAAATACTCATCCTGGTGAAATTCTTTTATGCATTTCTAAACGTTGTCCTTTGATCACTGGTTCTTTGTTTATTTCCTTCACTGTGATATTTTTTCAGAGATCCTTGCTAAGTGCAAATTAGAACAGGAGTTTCAACCTCCTGCATAATGTTGTAAAATAAATAAATAACAGAATTGTATTTAAATAAACTATTCAAATCCATGTCAGCAAATGATCTAATTAATTACTCCTTTGGGGCTATGTTATATGTTTGCTTTCCTCTTAGAGAGGTGAAGAAAGCGAAAATAAATTTCCAGCTGTTAATGGGGTAAATTCTGTAAATGGATAAGGTCAAAAGAAACAAACTCTAATTTGTGTCACATTTGTTTTTAGGCACTTAATTTACTCTGTTTCTTTAACCCTATTTAAATGTTCCTTAGCAGTTCCTACTTGATTTCAAATGAGCAGTACTGATAGACCCCAGTTAAACTTGAGAGGATACTTTCTGACATTTGCAATGAACACAGACAAGTTAGGCAAGAAGAAAGATAGATGTTACCCCTTATAATTCAGTGTGGGATGCCAGATTTTAACCAAGTCTGCAGAGATTGGACAAAATCCAATTTGTCATTATTTATTCCCAAGCACTATGCTTATTCTCTGTACTTTTTCATTCTTATTCACCATTTACCCAATTATATCTATCCTTATTAGACCCCTGCTGAAGGCAGCATTAGCCAGGGAAGTCCCATAGCTTAGTTTAATCCTATTATCTCTTGATAAACGGACGCATGAAGCTCTAGATGGCCAAACTCAGCATTACTCTCCCTCCTCTGTCTTCCCCCTCCCCCCAATGCTGCTCCTCACCCTCATGCCTGATGTAATTAAGATCTGGAAATATGCCCATTCTAATCCTTACCCAGTATAAGCATCACATAAGCATCACTGTCAATGCAGAGAAATGAACTACAGTTGTGATGTAAAGGGCTGACACTTCCATGACATTTACTGATGTGCTGGGCCTCACTGCCACATTGAAAAGTGAGGTTTATGTCTTCAGAGTTTTAAAATGCCTATCCAGAACAGAGCATGGACTTGGGGAAAAGAGGGACAGGGTGGGGAAGACAACAGCCTATCCCGAGAAATGAGATTTTAAAGGTATGTATTCGGATGTACATAGGAGGAGATAGAGAGAGAAAGACTAAATTGCTTTGGAATTCAGGACAGACTGACTCCAACAGCTCCTTTCTTTAGGAATTTCAAGGAGCAAGCAGTTAAATCTTTTGCCTTTTCAGAACTAATCCCAGATTGTAATTTGCCTTATAGAAGATTGCCTAAAGGTCCCTGATAGCAGTACATCACTGAATCCACCCTGAACTTCTTTTGAATGGTATTTGTAGATGTCTATCTATATACAATGAATCACTCATGCTGTATTAGAGGCAAACAGATAAGTAGAAAAACTTTCTATGCTTATTAAAATGCTTACTAAAACTATACCTTCTTAATATAAACTCATGTCATGTTATTAACTATTGAGGAAAGAATAAGACCCAGTTTATCCCATAGACATTTCTCAGGCTTTGTGCTACAATTACATGATCCTTTCTTTCCTCTCTACTACATATACTATTTATAACATCAAAAGGGCTTCATGCTTCTTTTCAAAAGGAATTTATTATCCAAAAGGTTGCATTGGGAAGAGAGCCAACTCAAGCCTCCCGAGAAAAAGGAGAAAACAATCCCATTTATTTAGAAACAAATATATAATTTTGATAATGTTGGAAATCTCTTTTGCATACTTCTTTTATGCTCTAAGTCATGTGAGGAGCTGTAGAAATGCTCAAACCGCAACCAGTCCTTCATGAATTGAAGAAAAGTAAGTGTGCTCACCAGTTCTATACTGTTTAAAGAAAGAACACATTCCTTTTTGGTCCCAGAAAGGGGGAGCTGGCAAAGAAGGTGATTGCCAGAAGCGTTAAGCACAAACAGAGTTTTGCACAAAATTGGAGATCAAGAAATATTGATTGCCTCTTGCTGAGATGGAGGGATTGACAGAGGAACAGTGCCTGTAGAGTTTCAGTGTTCTTTTGACACTGTCGACTCCTATAAGAACTTTGCTGTAACCTCTAGGGATTGCAAGCTGCACTTTAAAAACCTGGCTTTAGAGCTCTTCTTAATAGCCCACTGAAAGGAATTTCTTTGGAGGCAAATTATTCTATTTTGCCATCAAGAACATTAGCATTAATAATGTAGCAGGTAGGTAAAGGTGTGACCTGGGTAAGCATTTAGATGAGCATGACTTCTTCCTGCTGGGAGCCTCAGAATTTAGGGGAAAGGCTAGCTCATACTTGATGCAACTAATTAGTGGTGATGGAACCTACAATATATATTGTTGCTGGTGTTGGCTGCTATAGATTTGACCCCCAACTCATGGTGTACCATAAGAAAATAAAACCTGTCACGTCCTGCATCATCTTCATGATTGGGTGTGGATCAGACTTGTGATCCACAGGGTTTGCATTGGCTGATTTTAGGAAGTAGATTGACAGACTTTCTTCTTAATCTGTCTTGGTCTGTACACATGGTGGTAAAACACATATATGTATTATCCTAGCTAAACTGTAAGCATAAATGCAGACAACCACACGCCTTTGGCATTGCAAAGGAAAAACCTACCCCTTGTCAACATATATTTGCTGACTTTAGTTGGCATAACAATATTAGCTAAAACAAAGACCTCAGCAAAAAGAAATATTAAAGAGCAATGGTGTACAACAAGGTTGTTATTATAAATAAGGTTTTTCAATAAAGAAAAATGCATGTTTTATTTTCTTTTACCTTTTGTTATCTCGATAACATGGGTTAAGTAAAAATCAGCATTATTTGGCCAAAACTGACAATAATTAGGAAAGTGGCACACCCATGATGTTTCTGATGTCCCTGATAACTGTGACACTGATAAAGTTACGGTGCCCAAAGAACTCCATAAAAGGATAGACAGTTTCCATTTGCCAGTATTCCATTTCCAAATATTTGACTCTCCTGTATCAATGTTAAATTCCTAGTTCATGAGATTACAGGGCTCTTCAAGATCATTTATGGCAGTCCCCAAAAGCAACTTATTAAACACATAAAACTCATCAGACCTGGCAGCCATCCTGCAAAACCAAAGAGAACCCCACACAATAGATTTCCAGGTATGATATAAATCAAATTTTACTTCCTCTGTCTCTCAGGCTGGAAGACTGGCAGAGTTCTAATCATATACATATTTAAATTTGTAATCAGACTCCTTGGGAGGATAGGCTGTTGTGTGTACCATGAGCTTGTCTCTAAGGTTTCTGGGGACTGAGGATAGTTGGTTGTAAATCCTGTCGTTTTGGTAACTTAATATTTTATATTATCATGATATTAGCATAATTGTGACCTCTACATTGTACCATTTTATGTGTTTCCAGTGTAACTTTTGATGCTTCACTAAAGTCAACAAAAAATCCCCATTATGCCCTGTTTTAGAGCACATTTGGCATGAAGTATTAAGGTTGATTTAATGTTATTAGTGCTTAAAGTGGTGCAAAATCCATGAATATACACATCCATCTCCCAGTTCACCATAACACCGCCATAAAATGTTAGGAGATGAGTGATAAACATTTCCTCTCCTTTTTTTCTCTTTCCCTAATTTTTCCTGCTGGAGGCTCTGCCTCTACCCAGAGGGCATGCAAGTGTTGCCAGTTCCCCCACACAGATCAATCACTAGGGTTTCCACATGCCCAAATAATAACACAACAGGAGAGCTTGGCTCAGCTGCAAGCCTCATTAAAACTATTCTCAAAGTAACAGCAAGGTTTGGGGAGCACTCTACTTGGACCAGACTCTGCATATTTTCTAAGATAATGACCAGAGAAGCAGCATTACAGGACATAGACCCTTTTATTCATGATTTTGGCAAGTTACAAAAAATAGTGAAGCAAAACTAACTATTTCAAAGGATGTCCAATGGCAAAGCCTTGTTTAAAATTCTCCATGAAAATTTATTTCTATGGTAAAACTACTGAGGCTTGAAGGGCTGCAAGGGGTAAGTGAACTTAGAGAGAGTAAGAAGCTCTGATTTGACTGGCCTCTAGATGCAAATTGTTTAATTCAAACAAGCCGGGAAATCCAAGTCCAGTTTTATCCTCCTCTAACTTTTCTATAAGCTATTTATGTGACTATGAGTGAATAAGTGAGTGAGTAACAGTGTGTGTGTGTTGTACATACGTGTGTGTGTGTGTGTGTGTGTGTGTGTGTGAGCGAGTGTATGGGAATGTGTGATGCATGATTGTGTTCCTTACACTCAGAGTTGGATGATTAGTGAGAGCATAGTTAACATGGAAACATAAAGATTCCTAAGTTGATTTTTCCCACAGATCCCTATATTATATCATCCTCTGGTAAGTTTCCATACGGTAAAATATCTTTACCACTCATTACCATCTAGTTGATTTTGACTCACAGGGATCCTATAGGACAGAGGAGAACTGCCCCATTGGGTTTCCAAGGCTGTAATCTTTATGGAAGCAGACTGCCTCATCTTTCTTCTGCGGAAAGGCTGGTGGGTTTGAACTGCTGACCTTTTGGTTAACAGCCAAGAACTTTAACCACTGCACCACCAAGGCTCCTCATCTTTATTACAGCAATCTAATTTTCTATAATTTAAGAGGAAGGAATTGAAAGGATTCCAAGAAAGGGCACTCCAAAAGTGATGAAAGATTTTGAATAGATTTAGAGGGAAAAAGATTAAAAAGTTGAAGTTATTAAATCCACAGGAAAACAAAAAGCAGAAGGTTGATTTTGTAATTATGTTTATGTATATGAAATGTTTGTACAGTAAAAGCTGCAAAAGCCAGAACCAGTGTCAGGCAGAAACCTGTCAGAGAACAGAAACTCAAATATTTTCCACTAAAATGAGCCATAGAAAAGTGGTAAGACTGCATCCTGTCAAAGTGTGAACCTTTTGAGACCAAAAAAAAAAGGCAGTCCTGTTGAGTTCTGGCCCTCACAGGTTTCACTCTATATTAAAAGGTTGTTGGCATATTCTTTTCTATCTCCCAAGAAGATAGAGCAAAATTCATGTTAATACTGTAAAAATAATTATTTAAGTAAGAGAGAAAGAATAAATTCCTGAAAATAAGTTTTCAGAAAGAGACACTCTTCGAAATAGGCTGCACTTTAATGCTATTCATTGTCAAGCATTTTATCTTCAGAAGGTTTCTCTAAGTCCGTGAGACAAAAATTCAGTCATTTTGCCTCAAAGGGGTCAAGATGACTAAAGCAATATGAAGAAATGCATAGCAGCCAAACTACTCTACTAGGTATATGATGCTCATGCCTCTGAGATAAATAAGATATATGATGCCCTTTGCCTCTGGCAAAGGGGCGGGGGCAAAAGCCAAGCAAACTGCTAAGATCAGAATCCTTAAAAAACGAAGTTCCAGTATTTGCTCATCCCCTACATTTTATATTGATGAAATTGAGACATAACTGCCCACAAGAAGGATTGACTCAGAGTGAGAAAATGAATGAAAAAATCATCATAAATGTTTAAATTGGGTTATACTAAATTGACAACAAAGAGGTGCACATTTTTTCCTTAAGTAGCGTTCAAGTATGATCAAAGATGTGTTGGAATACAGACATTCAGAGATGGAAGATTAATATTTATTTGCTTCCACTTATTCTAATGATAATGCTCTACTTAATTGGCCTAGTTAATTTATGAAATCAAATCTAGATCAGTGAAATTGACAAGTAGTCATTGAGGAAAGGATATTACGGTTTAAAAGCATGAAGGATAGCAGTATAAATGATATATGGTATGCTATTAAGTAAGTCGCTATAAAGTGAATTACAATGAGCATAAAAGGAATGTATTTTACTGTGTCAAAAACACATTTTTATGCAATGTACAAACTTTATGTTGAATGGTCAATCTTAACAATCTGATTTTTATTTTTGAAAGTCCCTATCTATATATGGATAGAAATTAGTGACATATCAGAAAGGAAGTAAAGTATACACAGGACATGGTGCTAAGGAAAACTACTATTAAGTTTTCAAGTCAATTTTGAACAGCACTTATCTTTTGGAAAGTCTTCAAAGCATGGTTTAGGTTTCATAGGGAAAACATAATCATGGCTACTAGCAAATCATTTAGTTGCTCATCAAATGGGAAGTGAAGCTCTATTGCCATCTCAAAGTGAGGATGGCTATGGTCCTTCTCTGGAGGACAGAGAATCCAGCTAGGCAGCTGGCAGAATTCATTTCACTCCGGTCCATGCCCCCTCTGGTGGCTGAATGCCAGGTAAAGTGACACAATGGGAAATTGCTTCTCTCTCAGTGGGAGGTGTGTCATTTTCTCTCCCTTCACAAAGACCCACTGCATCTCCTCTGCCAGTTCAATTTACCTTTAACCCAAACACTCCTAAATACAACTGAGAATATTTTCCTTAAAGAAAGAAGTCTTCAACAAAACAGACAGGAATGACCTGGTAAAAAACAGGCACACAGTGACTCTGGATATTTCCTGAACTAATATCTGCTCAAAGGTTTGTATTAAAAATTAAGTGCCTTGCCTTAGTTTTTTCCTAACTCAAGTGAAATTTCAGACACATAAATAATTAAACTAAGTTAAAACATAGCCCCAATTTGTTTTGCACATAGTGAGCACTCAACAGATGTTCACTGAGTGAAACTGATAAATTCAGACCTATGAGCTTGGACCATTAAATCCTGCAAAGAAAAAATGTATCAGATTTGTTTGATTCTAATTCTTTTTTAATGTGCATTATTCACTGCATCACTAAGCATAGTAAGTATTCAAACACAAATAAGGGAAAAGTCTTAAATAATGTATATTACTATTCCCAAAACTGTGATGATTTTTAACTTCTATTAACTATGAACATTCTAAGGCCCCCTTTTTCCTTCTGTTCACTTATTCAGAGCTTAACACATTAGATCCCAAACTTCTATGTTGATGACTCAATATGTGCCAAATTGATCTTTCTATCCATGCTGCTCTTTTGAAAAATCTTTTAAGGCTGTGCAGGGTTGTATATCAGCTTTGGAATCAGTCAGGCCTGTGTTCAATTACCAGCTGACGCACTCACAGGTTACCTTGCCTCCAGTAAGCTATTTGAAAGTGCTCCGGAGATGTGGGTGATAGAAAAACATCACCTTTTTCCAATTTCCCAGTTTCCATCAACCAACTCTCCCAATCCCCCTTGCCAATGCTGTAAGTCAGATCAGCCCTCCTCATACCTGGATCTTTTAAACATCCTGTAGACCTTCCCAGTGTTCAAACACCCCTAGTCCTATGCGTTTGACCCCTCATAGAAAAATATGACATTCTCAAATACCTTCAAGCTGTCAGGAACCTACAAGCTTCTGTCTCTGCAAGATTCTTTTGAGTGTGTGGTAACAGTCTTTACCTCCACTTCACCCTCACATTTTTATTCTTGGCCACAGATAATCCACAATGATCAAGCAAACACACTTATTGTTTCCTGCAGGGAACTTTCATTTTAGAGCCACCAGTCCTTTATTTCGTTTACGCCTTTTGCTCTTTATAAATGGTTTCCATCTTTATTCTATCGGTACATTTATTATAAGACTTTTCAAATCTTGGAAAGTAAAATAATATAATCATAATCATAATAAATGCTTTCATCTGTTTTGCTTTTGCATGTATTCTGACTTCTTATTCACTCTTCTCACCCCCTTACCCCACCCCCCATCCAAATCTGCTTTTCTCACAAGGTTCTCTCTCTGAGTAAAAGGCAACTCCATCCATTCAGTTGCTGAGGATAAAAATATTGGAGTCATCCTTGTGGTCAGTCATCAAGTCCCATGGACTTGATTTTCATTTATCTGGAAACTGATCATTTCTCACCACCTCCACCCCATCCAGGTAACCACTATTCCTAGCCTGGAAGACTACAATAGCCTCCTAGTTGTTCCACTTCCAATCTATTCCCTAAAGTCGTCTATTAGCAAAACGCCCGGTAAAGATCTTCTTCTTTTTAAATTAAGTAACAGCTTTACTGAGATAATTCACATTAGTGGTATTTTCATGAAACCCAAGTAGATCATGTCACTCCTTAGCTTAGAGCCCCCAGTACCTGCCCACTCACTCAGAATGAAAATAAAACTCTTTACAAAAATCTCCAAGGCCTCAAATATTCTGTACTCCTAATCTCTCTGATCTCTTCTCTTTCTCTAGCTCAGTACTCTTCAGCCATAGTCTTTGGCATGGACATCTCCACTCCCAGGTGTTTGGATGGCTGATTCCCTTCCTTCATCAGGTCTTTGCTCAAATGTCACCTTATCAGTGATACCTACCTTGATCATGTCTAACCCCAGAACATCTCCCTCCCCCTTTGGTTCATAGCACTTCTAATAATTTGACATATATACATCCATATATGTCTATGTATATAATTTGACAAATATGTATATTTGTTTATTGATTCTTTCTTCCCATTATAATGTAAGCTTCATGAGGGCACAGATTTTTTTATGCTCTTCTGTGGCTGAAAGATCATAAGCAATCAATAAATATTTGTTGAATGAAGAGATAAACAGCTCTCTCTAAATTTCCTCTTCCCACATTTCTGTTTTACAGCCTTACTCAAATATCTACACCTTGCAGAGACCTGTAGGTTCCCAGTAGCTTGAAAGTATTTGAGAATGTTATTTTTTACTATGAGGAGTAAAAATCACAGGAATGAGGGAGAGTGAACATTGGGAAGGTCAATAAAATGCTTAGAAGATTCAGGTCTGAGGAGGGATGATCTGACTTACTGCATTCCTAATTGCAATTTCCCTCTTTTAGCTCTACTGGGGGGTGGGAACCAACAATATTTTGCTACTTGATTTTCACCTACCTATTTCATTTCTTTTAAGGATGTCAATGTCAACTACTTTCACTTATATAACATAATATCATAGACATTTGGAGTAGAAATTAATCTTAGAACCGTATCTAGTCCATCGCTTTTATGTTATCCATCAGGCAGTGACAATGAGTAGCAAAACCAGAACAAGAATCTTTGTCTCCCAACTTCATTCCAATGCCTAATCCTCTGTACCACACTGATCATGCCCATCCATTACACCCTTTGTCCTAAGCATAGTTGGGTGTGTTCTGCTTGCTGTGGCCTAAACAGGAAATCTTGCTTTCAACCTATGCACTGGTTAGATAGTCTGGTATAATACTTAACATCACATGGTTGGCAAAAAGAGAGGTAGACAAGATGCTCTCCTGGGATTATTGCTCCAGTTCTTCCAGCTATACTGACTTGCCTCTCAGGTCTCCATCTGAAAAATGGAGATAACAACAATTTTATCAAGCTTACAGATTTGCTGTGAGCATCAAATGTGATAATGGATGTGAAACATTTTGGAATTCATAAAGTAGTGTACAAGTGTATGGTTTGTTATTAACCTTGAACAGCTGTCTAATATGCACAGTGCTTTTGTTGTGAAAGAGACTGGAACAGAGTGTATAATTGGGTAAGTGCAAATTAATCCCACGACTGGAGAAACTGCTCAAAGTCATGTGATAGATTGTTCATATTTTTCTTCCATGAAGAGAGCAATGTTCTATTTTTTCATATGTTCCTCAAAGCCTGCCTTAGCTTATAAGTTTCTCAAGGAGGCAGAGTGTATCGCGTACTATTTGGGTACTCAATAAATAGAATGACTCTAAAAAGGTTGTCATTTTTCTTCAAGTATGTCTGGGTAAATTTACATAGAGTCCATAGGGAAGAAAATTCTTAAAAAGTTCACTTTCATTGTTCTTATATTAAATAATGAAAAAATCCAACATTGCTCTTTGATAGAAACTAGAATGTTAACATCTGGTATAAGATCCTCTGGCAACTTGTTAAAAATGTGATCAGCCTAAATGAACCACCTTACATATGTTTGGGGAATTTTTACCTCTAAAGATTCTTCTGTGAAGTAGGCACAGTCTACAATTAATTTTGGAAGCCGCCCCACACACACCCCGCTTTCTTGACTATATCTATCTGATAGGAGAGTTCGTTTGTTAGCAAAACTTGACTCTTTTAACAGTTATTCCAATTAAACTTAAGAGTTCTGGTAGCATAGTGCCTAAGGCACTTGACTGCTAACCAGAAGGCTGGTGGTTCAAACCCACCAGCCACTCCTCGGAAAGAAGATGGGGCAATCTACTTCCGTAGTGATACTGCCTCGGAAACCCAAGGAGGGGTTGCTATGAGTCGGGTCTGACTCGACGGGCACATAACAACAACCAGTTAAACTTATGGTTCAATAAGGTTCCAATTCTTACTGCAAGGGGATTGGTTCAAGCAAAATAGTTCTTTCCTACACACAGTCCTAAATGCTTAATAAACCATAAATTATGACAGACTATATTTTCCAAAAATACCAATGCATGTATCTCACTTGCTCTTGTTGACACTTCTCTACCAAGAGGTAGGGCTGATAATGTTCCTTCTCACCTCTGTGACAGCCTCAACCAAAAGAATATGCTAGAAGTGACACTACATACTTCTAAGGTAGATGATTCTATTTAGCTCTCTTTTTCTTGGTATCCTAAACTGGGAGCTTAGCCACCATGCTATAGAAAAGCCATGCAGCCATATGGAAAAAAACATGGAAGACCAAGTATAGATAGATGTTCCATTCAATGTCCTAGCTGAGATCTCAGCTGATAAGCAGAATCAACCATCAAACGTGAGTGAATGATTCTAGTCCCAAGCCTGTGTTTGAGCTGCCCCAAGTGAAGCAAGATAATCTATCCCCTCTAAATACTGCCTAAATTGCAGACTCATGAGCAAAATAAATGGAGTCATTGTTTTAAGCCACTAAGTTTTGGAGTGTGTTTTTTTAATGCAGTAAAAGATAATCAGACACTTACCTATCTACTGTCACATAGTATTTCCAGTGGTTAGCTACAAGTTTAAAGCCCACCTACCAAACAATAGTCAACTTGGTGAGAGGACAATGTTCACGAACAGGAATGGAAACCTTATGCCAAGGGTTAAGAACAACAGCCTTTCTTATAAATTTTCAGCCTAGGTCACTGGAAGGAACAAAAAAAATATTTTTTTTTCTTATCCAGAATAGCTATATCTCATTAACACATTTTAAACATTGAGCTCAGAAAGCCATGAGGACTGGGCATTGCTTTAAATATCTACTCACAAAGTTAGGGCTGATTTCTAGCACTTCCATAAGAGTTGTGGGATTCTGAGTAAGTTACATACCTCACTTTTTCCATCCTTAAAATGGATATAATTGTACCTACCTCTTAAAGTTGTCCTGTGAATTAAATGAGTTACCATTTATAAAGCACTTTGTGAGTAGCACAAAAGTTACAAAAATACTTTTTAAAAAATAAAACTTCCTCTCTATTAATCATGCTGTGGATAAAAAAACAGTCACTGATTTCACTTTCATCCTGCATACATTATAATTCTTGGTAAAGACTAATTTTAAAAGGTTTGTACATTTGTTTGTATGGTCCCTTGAAAAAGAGCTAAGTGTGAAATGGATTGACACTTTCTAAAACACTTTTCAGGAAGTAATTTTAATTAGGGAAAGGAAATCACCAGTAATGAAGATGGATGAAAATCCCATGCTTCCCTTGGAATGATTTGACCAACTTATGAGACCTGTAGAAGATAAGAGTTTTTTTTTGATTATTATAAAATTCAAAAGTTAACAACTTGTTCTCTTTGCATACTTGATGTTCCAAATGCCAGTTAGGTCTTCATAGTGGCCAGAAGGCCAAAAATTTAACCAAAATGAAAAGTTTAGCCAACAGAACTTATTCAATACAAGGCATGACTGCCTTTAAGTAATTTTTTACAGTATGCACTAACTCCCATTTTATAAAAACTGTACTGCTAAATCAAGGCTTGATAGAACAGCTGACATTGATGCAAATTATATCACGATGAGACATGAAGGGAGAAATGGACGACCAGTCCCATAGTAAGGGGTGGCTCTGTGGTTGCCACAAGACTAAAGTCTAAACAGAGAGAGTAGAGAGTATGAGTTAAACTTGCTGAGAAGCAGTTTTCTGAATCTCTGGAATTAGTGCCTTCATTAACATTTAAAAAAAGTAATTGTCTTAGATTGATTCTCATAGATCACCATCCACAGGCAGTTCCATGTTTTTTAGAGACAGAGAGAGAGAACTTCCAAAAATTAATAGCAACCCCTCCTTGGGTTTCCAAGGAGGTATCTCTATGGAAGTAGATTGATCAGTCTTCCTTCTGAGGGGTGGCTGGCTGGTCTGAACCACCAGCCTCTGGCTAGCAGTCAAATGCCTTAGGCACTAATGCCACCAGAACTCCTTATATATTTACTTAGTTACTGCTTATTTCTACTTTGGCTTTCAAAGCAGAAGACAGAACTGCTTTCAAGAAAGGACCAAGTGAAGTCACTACACCTTAAGGGTTTCTATTAATACAAAGAGCAAGCCTTTCATATTTTCCACAGATCGTTATGCAGTTATAAGTTTACATACTTATGTATTTATTAATTCAGCTTTTCATGAATAAATTATGTTTAGCTAATTTCTATATAGGAGCTCTGGTAGCATAGTGGCTAAAGCACTTGACTGCTAACCAGAAGGCTTGCGGTTCAAACCCACCAGCCACTCCTCTGAAGGAAGGTTGGGCAATCCTACTTCCGTAGTGATACTGCCTCGGAAACCCAAGGAGGGGTCGCTATGAGTTGGGGCTGACTCGACGGCATAAAACAACAACAACAACAACAACAACAATTTCTGTATGAGCCTGGGGGCCTTCTCTAGGGCTTCATAGTCTGGTGAAATTTTATATACATTCAATGGCACTTTATAGACACATTCAAAAGCATTTGACGTCATCCATTCAACAGCTTAAAATGTTGCTAGGATGAAACTACCACCCTTACATTCATGGATGGGTCACACTCGGTCACTGAGGGGCAGGGAGACCCGATCAGATGGTTTGTCCACTGATGTTACAATCACTGTTACAACCATTCTAATTTGGGGGTTTTGCTCAATTTGAGACTAAAATAATTAAGATGTTTAAGGCTCAGATTATCCATCTCTAGTCTAGTTCAACTCTCTTCTGATGTGCATTTTATTTGTGTTGCACATGTGATGATTTATGGGGCCTTCTCTTATTCTCAGGGGAGAAATCAGAGCCAACAATGGCAACTTTGAGAGATTTTGATTTTTGTTGAACACAGAAAATCATTAGTTTTAAATCTAAGGACTCCTTATTGATTGGGAGGCCTCACTGCCACACAGCCCATGTTCCAAACTGCTTATATTAAGTAAGTCACCACTGTAGCATACTAAGGGTGCCGGGGGCTCTGGCTAGATGATGCCATAGCATCTGAGGGTGTCAAAATTCTAATTACAATTCCAGGCATTTTGTCCATCTAAGTGCAACACAACTGAATATTGGAGGCATGGATGCCTTTTCTTTCTCTCTGTTTCTCTCTCTCTCTCTCTCTCTGTCTTTAGTGGTTTCAAGCCAAGTAGATAGAACATGATGTCTTGAGTAAGCTTTATAATTGCCCGAATAACAAATGATCCACATGATTTTCTCCTCCAGTGTTTGGTAGTTTAACCTTTAAATGATTACACCAGCAGGATCTCTACTCTAATTAAAACTAGATTGTTTTCTATCTACTTTCCCCCAAAGTGAGAAGGTTAGCTCTTTTGTCAATTTACACACTATTATAACCAGGTCTTCTGTACATATATATATATGAAAAAAAAATGAAAGATATATTTGATATGCTGTATGTGTTGACTTCAAGTGCAGAATCTTACGGAGCTTTAAAATCCACAAGTCTTTTCTTCCTCAAGTTACACTTTAGGAGACGTGGCTACTGAATGTGTCCACATAATGGCCTGGCACACATGCCCGCTGGGCAGCCCAAGAACATACTAACTACAGTGGCCTTGGTTTTGAGGCTCAGATGCAAGCCAAGCAGCAACTATATGAGCATTAGGATTATTTAAACATAAATTTAGTAAAAGAGAGCTGATATATAAGAACTTCAGTTACAATGTATATTACAGACACGAAACATTCTAACTTTTCATTTATTAACCCCCTTGAGGTGGTCAGAAAAACTCTTTAGACTTTCTAGCACTAAAGATATAAAATTGCTAAATAAACATCAGTAATGTAATGCTGATAACATTTACCTGATAACTGATGACTACTCAGTATTTGGCAATCAAAAGGTTGGCAGTTCAAAATCACCTAGAGGGGCCTTAGAAGAAAGGACTGGCAATCTACTTCCAAAGGGTCACAGCCATTGACAACCTATGAAGTGTACATAGTTCTACTCTGACAGCATGAGATCACCATGAGTCAACCGCGACTGCTGTCATAATTCAGTTTTTCTGTTGTTTCACCAAACCCAAACCAGAGTCAATTTCAACTCATAGCAGCCCCTATCGGATTTTCAAGCCTGTATATATTTATGGAAGCAGACTCCCTCATTTCTCCCACAGAGTGGTTTGTGGGTTCAAACAACCGATCATTTGGTTAGCAGTCCAATGCCTTAACCACAGCGCCACCAGAGCTCCTTCTAGTGTCTGACAATTATTTTTAACTCTGAAATCTAATATTTGGGGCTTGTATTAGAAAACACAGGAGTATACAGTAGAATGACCCTGGCTTTTGTGTTAAGAGGGACCAGGTTTTTGATCCTGTCTCCAACTACCCTTCAAATCTGCAAGGTGGGTCTTACATACATACAGTCCCCTCATTCTGGGATAATTTCATTTCCCCCTCTTAGGTGCCTATATGGGGGGCCCTGGTGACACAATGGTTAAGTGCTTGGGTGCTAACTGAAAGGTCAGCAGATTGAACCCACCAGCTAGCTGCTCCATGGAAGAAAAGACCTGGCTATCTGTGCTTATAAAGATACAGCCTAGGAAACCATTCGGGGAAGTTCTACTTTGTCCTATTGGGTCTTCATGAGTCAGAATCAAGTCAACCACACACCACGGAGGGCTTCTATGGCATGCTCATGCTGCTGTTTTTGCCCGTGCTCTACCTCTCTCCATCTGCTTTCCATTGTGAAGCTCATGTTTCAACTGCTCAGAGACTCTTTTTCAGTTATTTTACTTACTATAGATACCATACAATTTGACATTTTAGTATTTAAGATGTATGTGTTTGACCCTGTGTCATTCCACAAACAATCTGAGGTGGATAAAATAATAACACATGAAACTAAATA
>NW_006921638.1:3665672-3673586 GCF_000298275.1 Orycteropus afer afer | reverse complement strand
AAAAAAAAAAAAAAAAAAAATCAAACCTTTTCCATGGAATTAGCTCTGATTCATGGCAACTCCATGTGTTACAGAGTACAAATGCTCTATAGCTTTTTGCTGTAATTTTTTTTTTTAATTGTGATTTGGGTGAAAGTTTACAGAGCAAATTTACTTTCCATACAGCAGTCCACATATACTTTATATCATGGCACTGACTATAATTTACCGCAATGCAACAGTTCCCCTCTCACTTCCTCCCCATAATTACCTCTTCCCTGTGTCCTTCCCTCCATGCACTCCTGCCTCCTGAGCTGTCTCCCTGTGCATACACAGCCCTTCTATTCTCCCATGATTGTTTTCCCCAAGGAGTGTATTACCTTAGGTAAATGTTCAACTCATATGCCTATCTTTTGTTTGGCTGGCAGCCATAGGAGTGGGTTCAGTTCCAGACCTGAAGGGCAGACCTGAAGGGCAGCTAGCTATGAAGAGCCACAGTCTCAGTGGTTCCATCAGGTTCTATCAGACCAGCAAACCTGGTCCCCCCATCCCCCCGCCAAATGATTTTCAGTTTTGTTCCACATTGTTCTCCCTCTCTATCCAAGATCTCCTACAGAGATCCCCCTCCAAGTGGTTGACAGTGGTAGCTGGGCACCATCTAGCTCTTCTGGTCTCATAGTCATATAGGCTGAGGATCGCATGGTGTACCAGTTGCTTGGACTAATTGTTTCCATGGTTTTCTTCATTCTTCTTTGCTCTGGAGAAGGAGAGACCCATCATTGCATCTAGATGGCTGCTTGCAAGCTTTTAAGATCCCAGTTGCTACTCGCCAAAGTAGGATGTGGACAATGTTTTGTGTAGTATGTTATGCCAATTGAGCTTGATGTCCCTTGTGACTATGGTCCCAAGCCCACAGGTCCAACTACTCGCTCCCTCTGGGTAGCTGGCTGTGGCCAAGAAGTGACTACAACCTTGTCCCTTGTCAGCTCTACTATGTACCTGGGAATTCTCACAGAACATACAAATACACTTATAGAAACATTGTCTGCCAACCCTATACACGGTCTTGGGCACACTCCCCCCTGAATAGACATACCTAATAATTCAGCTTGTCCACCCATCTATCCACCTGCATATCCGTGTTTGTTTGGCTATAATCTTTAGGGAAGTACATCACCAGGTCTTTATTCCGTGGCACCACTGGATGGTTTAGAACTGTCAACCTTTAGGTTAGCAGTTGATTGAAAACCATTTGTACCACCCAGGGAAGAGAATACATAGTGGATATGTAAACCTTCTTGAGCATGGCCAAACTGCTTAGTTTACTGGACTGACAAAATTAAGGATTTCATTTATGTATTCATTCATTCATTAACATTTACTGAGCATGTACTATATTGAAGGCAGAAAAACTTTACATCAGAAAACCAAAACAGATAGTCTGCCACTTGGATCATAAATAAAAGTACAAAATGATATACAAGCAGATAATTTGTGTGATTATTCATCATTCATGTTAAGAGATTCTTTGGGTAGTTTCATAGTGTGTGACTAAAAAGGCAACACATACACACATTAAACATCCCATAGCAGGATCCTTATTTACTGTTTCTAAAGTGAATGGAAGGACAATGATGATAATACCATGATGACGATGATAATGGAACTAATGATCATACCAATAATGATAATAACTAACATTCACTGAGCTCTTTTTATGTGCTATGCCCCATAGGTCACAGGTGTGAGGTCCAGGCAACCACAGAAGCTTTCAGATAAGCCCAGGCCCCTCCCAAACAGGACCAGGCCATTCTCTGAACAAAGGCTTTGAAGTTGGTGTCCCACAGGAACAGTGCCCAGCTCCTCTCCAAATGGAGCCTTAACAATAAATCAAAGACCCATCCACATGCACAACCAGTGCGGAAGGACAGTGTGCTCTGCAGGACTTCCATCACAGCTGCGTCCACAGACAGTAAGTATTTGCAGGAAAAACTGATTACCAGCTTCATCTTCAAATTATACCACAGGAATCAAAGAGACTTATCTTCAACTGATTTTAGAAAAGATTAGGAGGGATGGATCTGAAAAAATTTCACAGAGAAGCAGTGGCTTTGCGTTCTCTGCTCTGTCTTGTCTACATCACTGATACTTTGGTATTAATTCTGAAAGCAAGGCCTTGACACTCACCATATTACTGGGAGCAAGTACTTCAACAATAGATTACTATAATGTATTTGGCCAGTGCAGCCCTTACTGTTACCATGAGTTAAGGCAATCCATTGAGCTATAAAAATTTATAGATAGACAGATAGATATAGATATATAGATATAGATATACATATAGATAGATATAGATACAGATATAGATATATGGATATATAAAACAACAATAATGAACCTTAGATATACATGCTGGCTTCGCTAGAGAGTCACACCCAGAACATGGAAGCGGGGGCCAACATGTAGATTTGTGTTATCACCCAGGGGACTCCAGAGTCCAAAAAAGCAATGAATGCATTAAGCGAATCCATAACTGCAGTTTGCTCATGTGTGACAGATATAATATCCCTCATTTTACTTAACTGTTTTGGGATATCATGTGTGAATGAACACAATAGGAAAAAAAAAAAAGGCTTATGCAAACTGTAAGAAGGGACTGCAGTTTTTTACGGATCTGGTTCACCTATTGAAAAATGAGCAAGGCATGTCTGGCAGTAACCCTCTGTCTGTGGCACGCATTTCGGATACTTCCTGCCAGAATCCCATATGCAACTTCCCTTGCACTTCAACCAAGGACTCACCACATGCCACAAACACCCATCATCCTGATTGCAACTGTTTTTACACAGTTATCATTCTAAATGAAATCCATGGGTCATATCACATAGATACTGCAATACCATTTAACTCCTCAGTAGACAAAACACAAATTATTCCATTTTGAAGTTCTTATTGGGTTGAGTGTGGGTTCAAGGACATGAGACAAGAATCTACTGCCAAGGATGATGTGACTACAGGCTATTTTGTCTTGGTTTCTCCATTTGAAAAATGTGATTAACACTACCTATGGTGTATGACTACTTTGGAAACATTAGGTTCAAGGCACTGTTTTAGGGACTGTGGAACATACAGAGCTTACTTAATATTTATAAACCACCAAAATCTCCTTATGTGTAGAGCTGTTTAAGTATAAATTATTATTAAAATTATTAGCCCTGAGAATTATAATTATTGCTTCATTATTTTTGTCATTATGCTCATTCTATGGGGGTTTTCTTGTAAATATTCCAAATGAGCTATTGCATTTATTGTATAATCAATTTAATGTTTGTTTGAGAGCTTTAAAGACACAAAATGTGACATAAATTTGCAAGATCCAAGGTGAGACAAATACATAATCTCTTTTCCCAAAGAAGTTTTCATAGTAAAACATCACTAGTTGGATGATGGGTACTTAGGATTACTTTAGACTTGTTTAATGAATGTGATTTCAATTTTTGAAAATGGGCTAATATTTACACTAATAGAGGCACTGCTGATTCCCATTAGAAGCTGCTATCCTCAAACGGGCTAGCGTAGAGCACCTTTTTTCTAAGCCATTGCCCATTGCTCTGTTTTTGTAAACCTCCTTATTCTGCATCCACAGGCACAACAGAAAGATGATGGAATCATACACTCACAAAATGTTTAAGCTATAATAATAATAATAATAATAATAATAATAAACCAAACTCACTGCTGTTGAGTTGGATCTGAATCATAGTGATCCCTCTTTGGGTTTCCAAGACAATAGCACTATGGAAGGAGATCACCCAGTCTTCCTTCTGAGGAGTGGCTGGTGGGTTTGAACTGCCAGCCTTCTGGTTAGCAGTCAAGTGCTTTAGGCACTATGCCACCAGAACTCCTCTAATAATATCAATGATCATTTATTACATATATATCCTACTCAAAGCCAGGTATTTTCTTAAAACCTTTTTTTTTTTTTTTTTTTTTACACGTAAAATTTCACGTAATCCTAACAACATCTCCATAAAATAACCTACAGTATTATCTCCACTTTATGTAGGAGGGAATGGAAATTCAAAGAGACTAAGCAACCAATGAGAAGACCTGATGGTGCAACAATTAAGTTCGTGGCTACTAACCCAAAGGTTGGAGGTTCTAACTCACCCACAGGCTCTGTGGGAGAAAAACCTGGCAATTTTCCCCCATAGAGATTACAGCCTAAGAAACTCATTGGGGCAGTTCTGCTCTGTCAAATGTATCTCTAAGAGTCAGAATTGACTTGACAAGCACTTAACAACAATAAGCAACTAGCACAAGACCCAATGCTGGTGGCAGGTGGAGCTAGGATTCAAATCCAGAGCATACACTTCTGACCATTATGTTAGAGTCCAACATGAGCTCCTCCTGAAGTTGTCCTTGGTGCCATAACCTGGCGATTGATTGCCATGTGCACTAATTTCCTATAGTGATAGTTTCCAAGTTACCAGTGCCTGGTCATGGAAAGGACAGAGCTAAAATAAACGAGATGAGAGTCACTGTTACTTTTGACTGAAGCCCAGGTAGAATTCCCACAGGAGCCTTTCTCTTAGAAGGTAAGAGGACCTTAGTATTCACATCTTTGGGTTCCACTGAAATCACCACTGTCGCAGCTACCTCATGGACTCGAAAATATGACTGTCCCCATTTTACAGACAAACCCAGCAGCCACTCCTCAGAAGGAAAGTTGGGTAATCTCCTTCTGTAGTGATACCGACTTGGAAACCCAAGGAGAGGTCGCTATGAGTCGGGTCCGACTTGATGGCATATAACAACAACATTTTACAGATGATTAAGTTGAGGGTCAATTTATCTGCACCAAAGAGGAAATAACAGAGCAAGGAATTGACTCAGGGGCTCTAATCTACACCTGTACTAAGGTATGCTTCCTCCTTAAGCCAAACCAAAACCAATACCAAAACCACCAAACTCAATTGCCATCCAGTCAGTTCTAATGCACGGCAACCCTATGTGTTACAGAGTAGAATTGCTCTATAGGAATTTATTGGCTGTAATGTTCACAGCAAATTGCCATGGCTTTTTTCTGCGGTGCCACTGGTTGGGTTCAAACTATCAACCTTTAGGTTAGTAGTCAAATGCAAACCATGGGGTTGCTTAAGGAGCATCATCCTACTCCCACAACCTCATTACTGACTACTCAGGGCAAGTTCTGATTTCAAACAGGAATCTTCTTTTGTCAGTTAGTACAAATGTGGCAACGGTTCTGCTTAAGGGTAAAAGTCACACAGGGAATGCAAATACCAACTAAATATTACCTTCTCCAAGACATCTTCCCCTCAGAACTTAGTCAGAACTTAGTACTCCTTTCATGAATATATTTTAAAATGTTTGACCCAAACCGTCTCTATAGGGGTCAGCTATTATTATCCGACAATAACAATCCTGTAGAATGCCAAACATGAAAAGATTTTTAAAAATTAAAAACACTAGGGTAAAACTATTTTATAGAAATAGGCAGAACAGTTATGGAAATGATTTTGACAGAACTCATTTTGTGCAACACCAATATAGGCTGCTTAGTTGAATCTCCCAGGCTCTGAAAGGCATTTTTAAATAAGAAATTCATCCATTTTGGCTAGATCAGCACTGAAATTCTTGAAGGTAGGGGAAGAGACCAAAAGCCAATGTGAGAGTATTTCATCATTCTACTACTGAGCATAATTTTTTATTAAAAATTTTTAGTGAATTAATGAAATGTAGATTTAAAAATATTTATGACTATTATCACCTCTAGTTTTTATTGGCAATCATGCTGATAAGTTACAATTGGAGAGTCTTTTACATACCAAGCTTAAAATTCTCCTTGTTGTTAACAAACAGGAATGATATTGTTTTGGTCACTTTGTGCTGCTTTAACAGAAGATATCACAAATGGGTGGCTTTAACAAACAGGGATTTACTCTTTTACAGTTTAGGAGACTGGAAGTCCAAGTTCAAAGTGCCACGCTCTAGGGGCTGAGTGAAAGCCCCTTGTCCTTGGGCTTCAGCTCTGCCTCTTGCTCCTAGCCCACTGGAGCTACAGGCGTCTCTTCACTCATGCAGCTCCTGGCTGCTAAGGCTGACAAGCCCAAGGTTGAAAAATAAAATGGCATAGACCCAATATTACCAAACAACACAGCAGGCCACTAGGTTCAAGTCCAGAGACAGTCCCAAGATAGGCAGGAATCAAGGCAGCCTGCTGACTGAAGACTTGGCTACATGCTGAGTCCAAGCATGCCAAAAAGCTGCAGACCATTCCCAAAGCTGTTTCTTATATACTGGAAGCAGAACACATCCCTAAACCAGCTACTCAGCTGCTTGTGGCAGATTCCACCATGGAGCTGATTTATCAGTCTCATCATGGAGAATAACTACAAGCAGTTGCCCAGTCATTCAAAACCTGGTCCAGCCAAGTTGACAATTAACTACCACAGATACCATTTACAAAATTTATGGAGAATAAAAAAAAAAAAAACCCACTGCAGTCGAGTCAGGTCTGACTCATAGCGACCCCTCCCTGGGTTTCCAAAGGGATATTACTACAGAAGTAGATTGCCCAACCTTCCTTCTGGGAAGTGGCTAGTGGGTTTGAACCACCAGCCTTCTGGTTAGCAGTCTGATGCCCTAGGCACTACGCCACCAGAGCTCCAATGGAGGATTATTTATAAAAAATTTTAGACCAATATTTTTACACTCATCACCTCATGTATTATGCATCACAACTCAACATATTTTGAGTGTTTTAACCTCCTAGGCTTACTTTATAGTTTATCTACTTATCTGGCTTCCTGTTGGTTGGTTTGTTCATGTGCTTGCTGATTTTTAACTATTCTTTAATTCTCTGAATAGAGAGTGTTAGATAAAAACTAAACAAACAATCAAAAAGGAATTTTCCAAAAGAGAAGAAGCAATTTATGAAAGAGGGTTAGAAGTAGGAGGATGGGAGATAGCAGAGTCCACTGAAACTATACATGACTTGGATAAAATCAAGAGTTCATAAAAAATTAGATGTTGTAGGGAAACTCCGAATTCCAAGGAAGTTTAACTATTGGTATGATTCATAGCTACATTCCTCAGATATGAAACTGAAACCCTTATTTTGATAGCATGGAGTTGCCTAGTTACTGAACCTAGAAAATATAGTGCAAAAGGAAACAGTGTGAGAGAAACTTGGAGTCATATTACTTGTTTTAGTGTTACTATTCACACTAATTTTATTTTTATCTGTCATCATCTGTTCCCCCCTCCCCTATTTAATTTAAGCTAGCTTACCTTGAACTGTGGGAGCTCTGGTAGCATAATGCCTAAGGCACTCGACTGCTAACTAGAAGGCTGGTGGTTCAAACCCACCAGCCACTCCTCGGAAGGAAGGCTGGGCAATCTACTTCCATAGTGATACCACCTCGGAAACCTAAGGAGAGGTCTCTATGCGTCAGGTCTGACTCGACAGCACATAACAACCTTGACCTGTGAAATAAGGGTTTCCTTGTAGGGCTATGTGTATGCAACAGACCCAGAGGGAAGTGAGGGTTAAAATCCAGAGATACCCAGGTTGTATTCTGCCAGCATTAATTTTCTCCAGGGAGCAACTTTTTATAATTCTTACAAAGGGACTCTTTAGACTTGGAGTCCCGAGGGCAACTATAAAACCATCTTTATTTCCATTGCCAATGTTGCTGATAAGAAAATACAAAATAGTATGCTTATAACAGGGCTGTATATATGCAAGTACACAACTTTCAAGTTATTTTGTGGAAAGCAACATCTTTGATGTTATGGTAAAGTCCTTCCAAGAAGAAGAACCTTATATATATATATATATATATATAGGAGCTCTGGTAGCATAGTACCTAAGGCATGCTAACCAGGAGGCTGGCGGTTCAAACCCACCAG
>NW_006921638.1:3657907-3665532 GCF_000298275.1 Orycteropus afer afer | reverse complement strand
ATATATATATATATTCACATGCATTCATTCACTCACTCAACATATAACTGTGTGCTGAGCGCTATGCTGGGCACTCAAAAAAAAAAAAAAAAAAAACTCCACTGCCATCGAGTCAGTCTTGACTCATAGCAACCCCTCCCTGGGTTTCCGAGGCAGTATCACTACAGAAGTAGATTGCCCAACCTCCCTTCTGAGGAGTGGCTGGTGGGTTTGAACTGCTAGCCTTCTGGTTGGCAGTCAAATGCCTTAGGCACTATGCCACCAGAGCTCCCCATGGAGCAGCTGGTGGATGTAAACTTCCAACCTTTTGATTAGCAGTCCAATGCTTTAAGACCAGTGCCACCAGAACACACTGAGCACATGGTAACACTCTTGGTGATCTCTTCTGGAAATCTTCAGGATAATGGATATTCAATCAGCTAAATTTTCAGGCTTTCTCCTAGGTGAACTGAATCAAAAGCAACTCCTTACATTGCTACGATATGTTAATTTCCTTAGCTCTTTCTTACACATGGAACCAAGTCTGTTTTTGGTCATATATTACAGAGCATCCAGTTAGAATTTTGCATTGGAATAGGAGTGAGAGTATAACTGTGGCTGCTTTTGAAAATTAAATTTCATTTCAAAGCCTTAAACTTCTATGTGTTGGATATGACAAATAACATGTTAATGTTATGTTTCCTTTTTCAAGAATTGAATGGTAAAAATATCATTTTTGCTGTTTTCAGTGAAATTAACCTTTCTTCACAGAACTTTGCTTACAGAATTTCATGGTATTTTTTTTCTCTGTGTGATTTAAAAGAAGTTCTTAATCTCAGATGTATATGGAAAAATAAATTTGTGCCAATTTACTAATTACTATCAAAATGGAGAAAATTTAAAGTGATTCAAAATAGCATAAACAGCCTAGATTATGACATGAAAGAAAGACTGATTATTTCTCATCAAAATGTTTTTGGAAATTCCTTCAGGATATTTCCATGTATTCAAGTCTACATTAAGTAATTAATTTAATTCTAAGCCACTTTAAGTTTTAAAAAATGCAATATTACTTGAATATTACAAAGGGAATCAAAAGGAGGAGTTTCTCTTTAGCCAATGTGAAAATTGTCCAGGACTTTATTTCCCTAAAAGTAAATGAATAATGAATGGAAACAAATTGTTAATTTTGGGGGAGGAGTTGGAGAGTGGAATTTACACAAATATCATTAAAGAGCAAGCAATTTTGACAAGGGGTCAGGGTGGGGGTGGTCTAACTGTAATACTCAAACTTCTTAGATACAGTACCTCCACAATATCTGTGTCCTTGAAAGTATTTCTAGTCACATGTCAAAGTCAGAGGTGGCTCAACCAAAGTGCCCTTGGGAAACTGTCACTGTCTCCATTATAGCTTTAATTCACACTAAATTATTTGCAGAGGCATTCAGATACAGTGAGACCATGATTAACAAAAGGCTCTCACAAACAAAGGCCTTACAGGGGATTGGCCAGAGTGCTGTTCTGCCCTGGCACAAGCAGAGAGCAGCAATGGGGGAACTCTGCACTGTCCCACAGATCTGCTAACAGCAAACCCAAAGAGCAATCCAGACTCCTGCATGAGGAGGGGAAGAGTGCACTGCAGGGATCAGAGTCACATGAAGTGGGAAAGCCTGTATTGGACGACATGGGGGTATGTGATGGCCCTGTATCATTTTGCTTGGAAGTGAAGAAAGAATGAGATTCTTTGCTAAGAACTTCTGGGAAAAGAGAAGAAATCAATGTTGTCAAATGCATCTTATCTAAAAAGAACACTCTGACCTTAAGTGGGTTCCTGGTAATGTATCCTCCTCACAGTGGAGGCAGTGTTCTAGGTGTGCCCTTTCTAGGTATTTGTAGTGGATGCAGAAGAGAAATAAGCAATTTAAGTGTAGGACTTGTAAATGCTCACCTCATTCACTCACTCACTCACTCACTCATTCACTCAATGCCATCGAGTTGGATCCAACTCATAGAGACCCCTCCTTGGGTTTCCGAGGTGGTATCACTACGGAAGTAGATTGCCCAACCTTCCTTCTGAGGAGTGGCTGGTGGGTTTGAACCACCAGCCTTTTGGTTAGCAGTCAAATGCCTTAGGCACTACACCACCAGAGCTCCTAATATTCACCTAGAAGGTGAAAAATCTAAGCCCTGCTATTTGAGGGCTCGTGGTAAAACTTCCTTTAATTCTCTAACATGCGTTTTGTGGCTAGTCCCTCACTCTCAGTTCTGTCATCTGGCACAAAATTGTCCAACGGCACAGAAGTGCAACACGAGGGTAAAAGAAAATTGCTGAGTTCCAGCATTTTCCTTGTAATCCTTAGAGAACAATTTAGCCCTGAACTTGTATCTAGGATACAGAATACTTCTCCTGCGTTGAGAGGGAATGACACAACAGAGCATTGTGTTGTGACCTAAATTCACAGACAAATATTTGGATGACGAGCCCTTCCACTGGCATTAATCCTTTGCCCTTCATTTTCAGGAGATAGGATCTACCTAGAGATGGCACATGAATCCATTATTTCATCCTTCTGGTATACAAAGCTTCTGTGGGTCTAGATATGCTCTCATTATGTTACTTTAATGTTGGCAACTGATAACAAGGCAGGTGAGAAAGAGAAAATCCTTCCCCTGAACTTGAGGTGTCTTTTTGCAGGAAGCTGAGGAGGCCTTTGGCCTCTCTCTGATCCTGATCTATATAGCCCAAACTCAACATTATCTCCACTTCTGCTTTTATGTCTGTTGTCTTTTAAAAGTACATGTAAATCTGAGCTAACCAGCTCTGCTTTCCTTCCACACAGTGATCAGTGGAGTTGGAAATTTTACCACCCTTATAATTTTTAATTTATACCAATCACATTACAGCTCAGAACAGTGTAGTTTTAGGCTGTCTAATGTATGAGATGTTATAAAGCTTTCCATGCCTCACTTACTAATCAACAACACTGGCTCTTAAAAATGATTTTAATCAGAAGGGGGATACACCTCTCTAGGTAGCTGAACACTGTTCTTACTATTTTCTAAGGCTATCTTGCCCAGAGAAAGGGAGGAAGCAAACACTAAATTCTCATAATTTTCCTAAATAGTCATCTTCTGCTAAAAAAGGACCACCCTATTTTAAAATTTTGTGCATGTTGCTATACTTGCAATTTTATCATTTGTCAACAAATCAACTACCTGCTTAGCAGCCCTCATGAGGGATTTAAAATAGCCACCATGAAAATCCAGGGCATTTACTATTTTTATAACAAACTTGATTGTCACCTATGATATTTCAAAGATCACTCCTCATATAGACATCACACTGGAAATTAGATGCAGGGCCTGCTTTCCATGGAACATTATGCAGAGGCACTCTGACTAATAAATCTTTGTAGCTAATGCATTCCAGATGGAAGCCATGTCTCACAGATTTAACCTTCCTAAACCCTTCCAAAAATTCCTCCCATCAAAAGCTCTCTGAATGAGATATGTTTGATTGAAATGGGATCATCAATACATGACAACTAAGTAATAGTACAAATGATTACTGCCTGCAGGAAAATTGCCGTATTCCTTCCCACAGAGACATAGTTTTGGCCAACCCCCAGGGCAAAGAGATGGACTTGATATGTCTTGCTAGGTGGTTTAAATCCTTTTTTCTTGAACCCCATTGCCATTAACAGATACAGCCATTCCTGTCTTTTTAGCTTTCATACATGCATAACAAAGGCTGCCAAAAGGAAGGATCAAAACTCATAGAAGAGCCACTAATTAACATCCCTGTTTAATCATGTCACCATGTTTAGCAGTCTACATCATTAGTTTATGTCAGGCAGATGCAGTGAAACATCCAAACACCTACATGTAGATCTTTACAGAATCAGTCATGTGCATTGCAAGGTCAGTGTCATACAAGCCTGTAGCTGCACCTGCAATATTTAGAAGCATTACAAATCACCTCATCACAGGCTTAGCTCATGCAGCCGTCAAGCAGTTGACTTTTTCTTCCAATAGTTTCTTAAACACAGAACAACTTACAGCACATGGTTGGGTTTCCTATATTTTTATGGGAGGAAGTGAACTTGCTGGAATGATACAAAACCACCACACGTGGCTGCCTATCTCAGATGTGAATGCTGTGCACCAGAAGGCCCAGAGAATTTCACTGGGACGTACTCAGAGAAAAGTTTTAAAGTCATAACTGATTCCCTCTTTCACCTACCTTCCAAATCATCTGAAGTTTTAGGAACTGAAATGCAGTAAAATTTCATGAATTCAGACTGACGAGTGAAGGCCAGACTGAATTAATGAAACAAGAATGCTCCAGAATATAAACAAACGTGTTTTGGGGTTTGTTTTGGTGTTAATTTCAAAAACTGCATGTTCAGTAACCTGAATGAACTGCTAGCAAACATTGTGGTTTATCTTAACGTAAAATGCTATTTGCTGCAACTGTCTGCATTTAACAGATTATCGTGCTGCTAACTCACACAGAGGGCAGTGCTGGTTCGGTGGTAGGACTGTCATCTTCCACGTGGTAGACAAGGGTTTGATTCCCGGCCAGTGTACCTCGTGCACAGCCACCATCCGTCTGTCAGTGGAGGTCTGCATGTTGCTATGATGCTGAACAGGTTTTAGTGGAGCTTCAAGACTAACTGGGAACAAGAAAAAAGCCCTGGTGATTTACTTCCAAAAATCAGCCAAGGAAATCCCTATGGATCACAAAGATCTAATCTGTAACTCATCATGGGGGTGATGCAGAAACAGGCAGAGTTTTGTTCCGTTGTGCATTGGATCACCCTGAGTGAGGATCTATGGCAGCTAACAACAACAAATATGCTTAAAAATTATTTTCTGTTTAAAATAAATTATACATGCCTGGTGGCCCTGTAAGCAGTAGATGCAGCCCTGGGGTGCTGTCTACAGAACCAAGCTCAGCTCCCACCCTAACTGACCACCCGTGTGATCTTAAGACCACTCATTTGGCCTCTGGGGTAATTCCTTTCCTTACCTGCTAAAGGAAGTTTGGCTGTAGCTCAATGGGTCTCTTTAATAGGTATGCCCATCAGAATCACCACAATTTCTTTTCCCCAAAATACATATTACCCATTCTCAGGATTTCTGATCAATAGGACCTTGGGCAGGATCTGGGCATAGGAGGATTGAAAGAAGTCCTCAGGTGATTTCCATATCACCAGTGGAGAAACTCTATCAACACTAAGACACTTTGTAACTTTCAAATACCATGATTCCACTAAATCCATGCCCATACTTACTTATAAAAATGACTTGACATGCTTAGCTGAGAAAAAGGTCTGGGATAAAATATCCAACACAAACAATAATAACCACTAAAAATCATCAAGCACTTATCTCTCCCCTGGTATTGTTCTAAACACAACTCATGGATTACTGTATTTTATTTTCATAGCAACACTAAACCCACAAGCCACTACCATCGAGTCCATTCCGAATCACAGTGAATCCCACTGAATTTCCAAGGCTGTCAATCTTTACGGAATTAGATTGCTTCATCTTCCTCAAGTGAAGCAGCTGGTGGGTTTGAACCACTAACCTTTGGTTAGCAGTCAAACGCCTTACCCACTACTCTACCAGAGCTCCTTATAGCAATGCTAGCAGGCTAAATTATAGGTTGTTGCTGGTAGCATCCATCAAGTCAACTATGACTCATGCTGACCTTATGTACAACATAACAAAATGTTCTCAGGTCCTGAATCATCCTCACAATCATCCGTCTATTTGGGTCCATCATTGAGGCTACTGTGCTAATTCATCTCACCAAGGGTCCACTACACCCTCATTGGCTTTCTACTTCATCAAACATGATGTCCACCAGCAAATTAGGCCTTCTGATGACAGCTCGTACCCATTGGCCACTATGTGGGAGAAAGATGAGGCAGTCTACTTCTGTAAAGATTTACAGCCTTGGAAACCCAACAGGGCAGCTATACTCTATCCTAAAAGGTCATTATGCTTTGGAACTGACTCTATGGTAATGAGTTTGGTTGTGTGGTTTGATGACATGTCCAAAGCAAGTGAATATGACTCTGTCCTCTTATGATCCATTAGGTTTTCAATGGCTAATTTTTGGAAGTTGATCGGTCCACCTTTCTTCCTAGTCTGTCTTGGTTTGGGTGAGACTGCTGGTATTTGAAATACTGGTAGCATAGCTTCCAGTAGTATAGCAACACAGAAGCCACAATAGTAAAATAGACAGAAATTATTTCCCAATTGGTAAAAGTAGGGATGATGTATCATTTTTTCCTTTTGCTTTTCTATATTTTCTAATTTTTTTTTTTTTAAAATTATGTATTTATTGATAAAAACAATGTTTAAAGTTTAAAAATTAATTTCATAGAGAGGACTGAAAGGAACATATATATTCGCTGGCACAGTAAATACTGAAAACAGAACTATGTATTTGTTACTATAAGGGTAAAATGCTAGCCAATTACAGAAAAGGGTCAATTTTCCAGAAACCTAGGCTAAAGGAAACATTAGTAACTAATCATGGAACTTAGTCCCTGGCAGCTATGGCCTGAAAAAGGCCTAAGGAGTTACCGAGCTTCCCTTAGTTAATAAAAGGAAGCATATCAGATCACTTGGAAGGTTAAATTTTTAAATTGAAGAGGAATTTTCATATGGGTCTCTAGGTAAAGAACATGATTTTGTTATTCTAATGCTTTTGAAAAATAGGTCAACAGTGCAAAGGCAAACTTACGACCAGATGGGGTCTAATTATTATAAAATCTGAATTGGTGAAGTCAGAACAAAAGGACTTTGACACTATCATTTACTGGCCCCATTTCCCTCCTTTTTGTTGCTGAATTCATGGATAACAAATCCACAATATGCTCACTTTATAAAAGGCAGATCTCTTCATTTCCAGGCAAGGCTATGTATAGAACAAGTATGGCTTTTTAATCAAATCCCTTAAACGATCTTCTAGATACTAAATAGAAAATATTGGGAGAGGGGCGGTAAAGCCCTTTATAAACTAGAGGACAAGCCTCACTTGTAAGTGACACGTGCAGAAACAACTCTAAATCATACAGTATAATTATCTTCTTTATGCCCTGGCTCTAAAATTCTTAAGAGCTTCTGGCCAAATGTCCTCCTCACTTTGATCTATGGTTGTAATCTTACATTAAAACTCAATCACACCAGGGAATGTCATTTTGCCAGCTTTCAGGCAGGTCTTAACAATAGACCCCTGGCTGAGACAACTGTGGAAGAGATCAAGCACTCTTCACCTCACTGAGCAGCATGAGCTCCGAGAGGCAGGCACACCTGAGTGAGGCTGGCGGGACTTGGAGCTGAAGCTCGGAGCTTGCCTGACTCATTCCAAATGAACCTGTTCCACAGGCACGTCTGTAAGAGAATCAGCAGCCACTGTTACCGATGATGATCATTTCATTTATTTGGAGTCTTTCTCCAAAGGAAGATTGGGTAATCTACTTCCATAGAGATACCGCCTCAGAAGCCCAAGGAGGGGTCACTATGAGTCTAATCGACTCGACAGTAGTGAGTTTGGGTTTTTTGGTTTTAGCAAGGGAGAAAGTCACTCTCAGTCACCTTTAAAAAAAAAAAAAAAGGAAAGAAAA
>NW_006921638.1:3648134-3657807 GCF_000298275.1 Orycteropus afer afer | reverse complement strand
TAAGAAATGGAGAGGCAGCTTAAACATGAAGAGGAATACATAGACTTTTTTTTGTTTGTTTAAGTTCTACTTGCTACCTTTGGTTCAAGGGAGCAAGTCACTCTCAGTCACCTTTAAAAAAAAAAAAAAAAAAAAGAAAAGAAAAACAAGAAACAATAAGGCCTCCTTATCAGAACACAGTAAGAAATGGAGAGGCAGCTTAAACATGAAGAGGAATACATAGACTTTTTTTTGTTTGTTTAAGTTCTACTTGCTACCTTTGGTTCAAGGGAGCATCAGGCTGTATAGTACAGCTTGACTTCTTTATCTTATCAAACAGTCCCTCTACGCTGTTTCTTTAAAAAGACTGCAGAAGAAAAGCATTTGTCAGCTTTCTGTGAATCTCCTTTCAAATTAGATTAGAAAATTTGGGACTATGTCCCTCCACCTCCCATATCTAATCCTATTATACTCATTAATGAATCCAGTTTGCCTTCCTGATTACAATAAAAGCAACTAGCAGAGTTCTAAAATTTCAGATCCTCCTTCGGAGAAACATTAAGTATGGAGGTTCAACCTTTTATGACAGCCTCCGGTCTTGTCTGAGAGTCCACATCCAGAAGCTTGGGTGCGCTAAGTACCTTTGCATTCCATCATCGTCTGTTTGCACTAGTTCACAAGTCCACTTAAAATTAAACCTATATAGATTTTGGCTCCAGTGTCAGCCAAGTTCCAGAATAAGAGGGCATCAACATTAGTATGATGAGACAAAAAAGCTTTTGCAACACATTCTCAACTCTTCTTTTTCTAAGAACAGTAGATTTTAATCTCATTATGAGTTTAGTGCAGAGGCTGTTAGTACAATTCAGGAAATAAAACACTTGAGGCAGACGCCTATACCTTGTCTATGGTTTTAAATGATGTGTGTGTATACTTATAAAAGAAAGATCTTAGACAAAAGTTAGAAAACCTTGTTATAGAGCTTCTGTTTCTTACTATTTATAATTCTGAATAGCCTTAAGAAGACTTACGTCCTTCCCTTATTCCTTCATTTTTCTTTCTATAAAATGAGGACAAGGTAATGTATGAAAATAACAGGTCCATTTGAACAATTCTATTCCAATGCCTACAAATCTACAATTAAAAAGTGAAATGAATCTAAAAGAAAAATGATGATTCTCTTTTGTAGCAGATACCTATTTTTAATATTTATTTATTCATGTTAAAGCATTTTTAAGCTTACAAAGTGGCTATTATATAATAGCTTATCCCAATGTATGAAGTGACTAAGAGAAAGGGGAAAATAAAAGCTCAAGCAATATTTGTTGAGCACTTAGAGTGAGCAAGTCACTTCAGTTCATTATTTCCTTTCTTCTTCAATAATACTATGCTATTATTAAAGGTCTTATTATTGCCACCATTTTATAGATGAGGGGGTTGAGGTCCACAAATTTCACCAAGATCACTCAACTGAAAAGTAGATTAAGGTCAGATTTGAACTTTACTGTACTTAGAGACCGTGAACGTGAGAGCCGATTTTCTAAACCACTCTACTCCACTAAATAACATAATGGGGCTTAAGAGAACACAAAGGACAGGCAAGAAGACTTAGGTTCTGGTACTATATTAACTGATGATCTTGGACAAGGCATTTCCCCTTTATCCTACAAGGATGTATTAAGCATTTCATTTTCTATGTGTCACGGACTGGAAAAGCTATTGGAAATACAGAAATTAAGACATACATAGTGTTGGCTTTCAAGTGACTCACATTGTGGGGGAGCTGACGATTTATCCGATTTATGCAACAGTGATGGAGTAAGACTAAACTATTAAGGATATGGAAATTTTCAGCTCTTGTTAGGAAATTATCTACTAACATTATTTCAAAGAAAAAAGACAACAATTACAGAGCTCCTATGGAAATCAAAGGATATTTGTCTCACAAAAAAAGAATATTCTGAATCTTATCTCCAAAAACCAAACTCACTGCCATCGGTCGGACTCGACTCATAGCAACTCCTCCTTGGGTTTCCGAGGCAGTATCACTACGGAAGTAGACTGCCAAACCTTTCTTCTGAGGAGTGGCTGGTGGGTTTGAACCGCCAGCCTTCTGGTTAGCAGTCAGATGCTACCAGCGCTCCTGAACCTATATATAGAAAACATAATTCTAGTCCAGTAAATACCGTGCAGTCAGGAGAATCAATAGTACAATCTAACAACACCTATTATATATGGAATATTTGTTAACAATGGATGGAAAGAGTTGACTAAAACCAGTCAATAACAATTAACATATGTATTTAGAAATTCTCTCTCTGACCTGTACACATTCAGATTTTTTAAAATGGTAAAACAACATACCATGACCAACTGTTAGGCACAGCACAACTGAAAATGTAAGAGATCTGGCAGTGAAACGGAAACAATGTTAAGGAAGGCTTATCAGAAGAAATAAAGGTCCAGACGTGAAATGAAATTAGGGACATAATTAATCTAACTAAAAGGCTGGTATTTCTAGGCTTTAGGATTAAAGGCCATTTTGCTTTTTATTGTGTTTTCCCTAGTTTAAATTTTCTGCAATGCACATACATTGCTTTTGTAATCATAAGTTCTGTTTTGTTCAAGATCACTGCAGATGCACCAGCAGGAATCATCACAAAGCACAGACTGGGACTCTTCTATTCTTGCTGTAGAATAATGTCACACTGGATGCTATAGCATCAACAATCTATACCTTGCATGAAAAAAAGCCCAGAAGAAAAGGGCAGCCAGCTGTCCTTTATAAGAAATTCTGGTACTGCCTCTGGGGAGAACAACCAATGAGAACTTGTACTCATGATGTAATACTTTTAGTTGGTGAGCCATTTTGACACTTTACATACTGCAGTGTAAGTTTCCATAGAACTTTCTCATTGTATTCAGTGCTGTCTGTGCAGTTAATTTAGGCATCAGAAAATTCAGTTGTTAATTTTCTGACTTGCCTCTGGACTCTTAAATGCTATTGCTCCAATCATAACACGTCGGAACACTTACACAGATTTCAACAATAATATCCACAGCTGGGAATAAATCAAAGCAGTTTTATCACTGATTAAGTGCTATTGAAATATGGTTACAAGACAACATGAAGCAAAGGAAAGATTTCACTAGGGAAGATTAAGATGGAGCCTGGGGAGGGGAAAAAGAGGGTAATCCAAACAAAGTCTATGCAACATTTAAAAAAAATATAATTCAGAGTTAGAACGCAGATTGCAGTTTTTAGCCATTTAATTCTCAGTTTTGTATGTGCGTGTGCGTGTGTGTGTGTTTGTGTGGGTGTAGGGGTGCTAAAGACTGATTGCACCACAAAAGATGGATTTAAGCACAGCTGAATTTAAGACACAGCCAAAGTGTCTTTATACTAAGAAAGAGATTGGCAAATGTTTTCTGTAAAGGGTCAGAGTGTAAACATTTTAGACTTTTAAGGCCATATATTCTGTGTTGAACTACTCAATTCTGCCATTATCATGTGAAAGCAATTATGACAATCTATAAATGAATGGCTGTGGCTGTACTCCAATAAAACTTTATTTACAGAAGCAGACAGTGAGCTGGATATAGCCCAGATGATGTAGTTTGCCAATCTTTACCCTAAGACATAGGTTATTCTATCTTTTCAGAAAGCCCAGAATGACTAAGAGTGAAGGGCGTAGAACTGGAACTGGAGAGGACATGAGGGATTTAAACACACTCAGTCATCATAAGATTTGGCCTCGTCCTTGGGGAACTCTGCACCCTATCCAGATCTCCTGCAGTTTCTGTCCTGCACACATAAAGCAGACAGCATTAACCTCTATTTGCTCCTTCAGTCCTGGGGAGGGTTGGTTGACACTAGCTCTGAGCGATTCTTTCTTTTCAACATTTTTCCTCTTCTCCTCATTTTCCTCTTCCTGCTCCTCCTCCTCTTCTCCTAAGTGCTTTTCATTTACACTACAGATTATTCTGTCTACAAACATGTCAATTTCCTCTTTTTAATCAGATCATTTCAGGTATCTCTTGGTCCTGGCTAATGTCTGGTGCTGACATATTTTGGCCTGCTTACACCGAGGCTGTGTTGACCAAGCCAGACCAGATGCTTATATGTTACTCTTTGCAACCACATCTGTGCAGGGGTTTGGAGGTGGGAAAGCAGTTTCAGCAGCATTTGATCCTTGTCCCAGGGGCTCTTTGACATTTTCATCAAGGATCCAGACGAAGGCAGAGAGATGATCCTCATTATGACTGCAGATAACCAAAACTCAGGTGTAAATGAAATTCCTCCTCACAAGATAATCTCAGAATTGAAAATCATTTTTCCAAATAAGAACAGTTCTAGTCAGAAACATAACTAAGTTCACAAGGACAATTGCAGCATTGCATATCAGAAGGAAGAATAACCTATTGCAAAAAGATGCAAAATGTATGTTATCCAAACTGAGATGGGTGCTCAGTACCACTCAAAATTCCTTTAACATGTCCATGAGTTTCTTTTCCAACTGGCATTCTAAATCCTCCCTGCTCTCTTCAAGACACTTATTCTATCCTTACTCTGTCTCCTAGAGAGATAAAACCTGTTTTCCTTTTAAGTTACATAATTCCCTTCAGTTCTGGGTTCTTCATTGTTTCCCTTTCAACTTTACTTGTTCTTCTTGGATGATTTTACCCAAGCCCATGACTTTTACTACAATTTCCACATATGTAGATGATCTCCAAATCTGTATTTTGAAGTCTGACCTCCTTCTAAAGTTACAGGCCTTAATCAGCTGCCTACTAAATATATCTCCACTATATATCTTACAGGGAGCTCTGGTAGCATAGTGCCTAAAGCACTTGATTGCTGACCAGAAGGCTGGCAGTTCAAACCCACCAGCCACTCTTCGGAAGGAAGATGGGGCAATCTACTTCCGTAGTGATATTGCCTTAAAAACCCAAGGAGGGGTCACTATCAGTCGAGTCTGACTTGAGGGCACATAACAACAACAACAACAACATATATCTTACAGGTATTTCAAACTCTTTATCTCTCCAATTGAATTAATAATCACTCCATTTCTCCCAAAATTATGTCATCTCTTACATGATTCATCTTTATTAATTATTACCATCATCTACACAAGTATTCTGGCTAGACACACCAAAGTCAACTTGTCCTCTCCATGATACTCAGTCCTCAAATCCAGTCCTTCCCACTTCTTAAATATCACTTGAATCCTTCTCTTCTCTGATTCTGCCTTAGCTTCAGGCTCTTACAATTTTCTCTCCTCTGCAAAGTAGTCTCCAAGTCCTCCTTAATGTTATAGTTACATTTCTAAATTTAAAAAGTCATTGTCTAGAATAAAATGTTCAACCATCTTAGCATGTCATATGATGCTCAACATCATTGGGCCAACATGCTATGTCAACACTTTTCTTCCTACCTCCTACAAACACACACACACACAAACTCAAACATATAGATATCTTTATTTCATCCATGTTGTACAAATTAACAGTTTCCACTGCATAGTATGCTCTTTTGTATTTCTGCACCTTTGCACATGTCTAGAATTTTCTTGCTAATATGATATCTTACTGATCCTTCAAAACTTATCTTACCTAGCAAGCTGTCATCTAGATGCAACGATGGGTCTCTCCTCGTCCAGAGCAAAGAAGAATGAAGAAAACCAAAATTCATGGAAACAATTAGTCCTAGCAACTGGTACACCATCCAATTTGCAGCCTATATGACTACAACACCATCCAATTTGCAGCCTATATGACTATGACACCAGAAGAACTAGATGGTGCCCAGTTACCACTGTCATCCACTTGGAAGGGGATCTATGTAGGAGATCCTTGATAGAGAGGGAGAACAATGTGGAACAAAACTCAAAATCATTTGGAGGGGAATAAAAAAGGGGGGACCAGATATTCTGGTCCGATAGAGCCTGGTGGAACCACTGTGACTATGGCCCCTAACTGCCCTTCAGGTCTGGAATTGAACCCACACTTGTGGTTTCCAGCCAAACAAAAGATAGGCATATGAGTTGAACATTTACCTCAAGGAGATACTCTCCCTGGAGAGAACAATCATGGGAGAAAGAAGGGCTGCTTATGCACAGGGAGACAGCTTAGGGGGCAGGAGTCCATGGAGGGATGGACACAGGGAAGAGGTAACTATGAGGAAGAAGTGGGAAGGGAGCTGTTGCATTGTGGTAAACTGTGGTCAATGTCATGAGACAAAGTACATGTGAAATGCTGTATAGAAAGTGAATTTGCTCCGTAAATCTTCACCCAAATCACAATTAAAAAAAAAAAATGCTTAAATGCAAAAAAGAAAAAATAGTTTAGCAGTTCCTAAAAAAAAAAAAAAAAAAAAAAAAAAAAAAAAAAAAAAAAAATTTTAGGTTTCCAAAAAAAAAAAAAAAAAAAAAAAAACTTAGCTTACATGTACCCTTCTGTATGAAGACTCTCCAAAGCTCTAACAGCAAACTAAGAAGGTCCTCTGGGCCCAAGTATTCTTCATACAAAATTACCACTTAGTATACTGGGTTATTATTACATATATACCTGCCCACAGATGGTGAGTTTTTTTAGACAAAGACACCTGTTTGTTCATAGGTTTATCCTCACCATTCAGAATAGCAGCTGGCATATATTGCTATTTGGTAAATATTTGTAAGATGCATTATGGAATGGATGGCTACATGAAATGTAATTGTATTAGTAATGAGCTTACCGTGAACCTGAAACATGGTATTTTACTTCAAATAAACATAATATTAGAAAACACTAGGTGACATGGAAAATATTAGTTTCACATTAATTAATAAAATCATATGTGAGTAAACCAATAGATTTTCCTCAATAACGAAAGCCACAGAAAACATTGATAGAACTTACAGAATATTGTACAGATTTTGGAAAATAAAACCTGTAAGAAATTAGGTAATAGATTAGGATAAAACTGTTTAAAAATAAAAGAAGAATCAAGGGTACTTTAATAGAAGCCACTGAGCCAAATAAAGAATTTTCTGCTGAGATGGATAAAAAGTTTCCCTATCTTCTCAGAGGGAAGAATGAGATAAACACTATCTAGTAAAAAAGAAAAAAGAATAGTGAGAGTTTGAGGTATATCTATGTATCCTCTATCTTATTAGAAAGGATGAAGCATTCCTAGAGAAGATGGAAAAAATAAACCAAGATGAAAACTGCAAGAAAAATATTTCAGTGGGGTTGATGTTGAATCAAATGGAGTATCAGAAGATTAGCGAATTGAAGCCATCATCAAGGAGAAAGCAGAGAGAAAACTAGATTTCACTAAAGCCATAAAACCTATAAATGGCAGTACCCAAAACTGCAGGTGAATTTGGGTCTTCTAAAGAAAATGCAGCACCTCCTGTCCAAGAAGGAGACATGAACATTAGCCAGGGAGGATTCCCGTGCGGCCTCCAGAGAAAAACGCTGGTGGGTCAGTGGGCTGATAGGCTGGTGATGCAACACAGAAAATCAAAAAGTTGGTGTTTTTTTTCTTTATTTTTTAAAGATATGCCAGTGGATCTGTAAGCTTTAACCTACTACTGCTGATTCAAGCAAGAATTAATTTTAGTTATAAGCGTGAAAGTAGACATCTTCAGGATATTTTCATCTTTGAGGTTATGATTCTGCGAGAAAGCTAGTTAAGAGAAAGGTATCAACAGATTTTCTCTTTTGTAAATTTTAAAAACTTTGTAACAGAGTTGTAATACACCCCTCTGGCTCAAAATGGAGGCACTTTCATAAAGATCACATAGTGTGTCTTTGGCAGATCAACATAATTTAAAAGAGAAATGGTGGCACACAATGGAGGTGAGGTGAGGCCCAGGTAAAACCTTGTAAGAGAATGTTGCACGATTTGCAAAGATAGCATAATAACAGAAGACTTTTACAACCAATATAGTTTATCTTTGTACCTAGACTTAAAAAAAAAAAAAAAAAACCCTCACTGCCATCAAGTCGATTCCAACTCATACTGACCTCTCCTTGGGCTACCAAGGCAGTATCTCTAAGGAAGCAGATTGCCCAGTCTTCCTTCCAAACATATACTAATGTACACATGCAAATATGTATGTATTTACATGTACTGATGGGAACATGTACTATTGGGTAAAGTACAGATAATAAAAAAAAACCTTGAAATATTAGTACAATGTAGAATAATACAAATATATAAAAAAATTTTAACACACAGAAGTGGGCAGTATATGTCACAGTAATTCAGAGACTTGGTAAGATGTGACTTTTGCATGGAGAATGGGGACAAAAGGCATACATTGATCAAAAGGAATACAACTAACAAATAGGGAATGAGCAGTATAGTCTGTTTAGATATAACAAATAAAAACATGTAAACACCTGAGGAAAAAATATCCTAGAAGATGGGAGCATGATGGAAAAAATGAGCTACAGTTGTTATGGAAGATTACAGATGCTTGATGGGGGATAAGGGGCTGATTTCCTAAAACAGATTATGAAATTGGGTAGCAGGATGATAACATGATGAGGGCATCTTAAGTATTAGAGTATCTGTTGCATGTATCATTCTGCTAAAAACAGAGCTTCTGATATATTCTCGATAGGCAGTTTTAAATTTCGGAAGGAAAAAGAAGAAATATGAATAGATGTTGCATAGATTTTCATAGAGTTGCCTTAAATTTATTTCAATCAAAATGCAAAAACAGATAGTAAAAACCACATAATCTCAGGTCTGGAGGAATCATACAAGTCATTAGGCTAACACATGAATGCCACCAATGTTGACCCTGTCATGTGGTGGCCCAGGTAGTTCCTGGGCACATCTATGGACACAACTGTTAGGAGACTAGTCTTCTATAGTCAGCCAGTTTAGACTTTGAATTTTCTGTATACTGAGATAAAGATCTGCCTAATCATTGGTCTTAATTCTCATTTTTCTGAATATTCAGATTAAGTCAGTCCTTCAAACATTTCAACACAGAGTCTTGTTCACTCAAGCTTTTTGTTTCCCTTCAGGCTTGACATCTTCAATTCATCCTGTCACTGCTCATGTGACTATTCACATGTTTTCACCACCCTGCTTATTTTACTCTTATCTATGAGGAAGAAATGTTGGAGGGAATTAGTCAAGAACTTTGAGGAAAAGCTATATTATTATCCTGTAGTTATTGGTATAACAGAAGGTTAGGTACACTCATTCATATAATCAGGGCAGTAGGTGTCTAGGCTCAAAATACATAGAGAACAAACTGGGTATAAGACCATTACAAGTTTCTAGAATAAAGCTTTTTTTTTTTTAATTTTCATTGTGATTTGGGTGACAAAGAGCAAATTCACTTTCTATATAGTAGTTCACATATACTTTGTCTCATGACATTGACTGCAATTTCTCTCAATGCAACAGCTCTCTGCCCACTTCCTCCCCACAGTTACCTCTTCTCTGTGTCCTTCCCTCACGTTGATTCCTGCCCCTCCCCAGCTGTGCATTCACAGCCCTTCTATTCTGCCATGATTGATCTCTCCAAGGAGTGTATCTACCTAATGTAAATATTCACACATATACCTGTCTTTTGTTTGGCTGGAAGCAACAGGAGTGGGTTCAATTCCAGTCCTGAAGGGCAGCTAGGGGCCATGTCTCAGGGCTTTCACCAGCTCTATCAGATCAGCAAACCTAGTCTCT
>NW_006921638.1:3645972-3647766 GCF_000298275.1 Orycteropus afer afer | reverse complement strand
TCCAACTACTCACTCCCTCTGGGTAGCTGGCTGTGCCCAAGGAGCGACTAAAATCTTGTCCCTGTCAGCTCTACTATATACCCAGGAATTCTTACAAAACATACAAGCACACTTGTAGAAACACTGTCTGCCAATGCTATACATGGTCATGGGCACACTCCCCCCTGCATAGATGTACCTAATAGTTCAGCCTGTCCACCCATCTATCCATCCATATATCAATGTTTCCCACCACTGACTAGGCAGTACTGTTTGTGTAAAAAGGTTCACCTTGGTTGACTGTACCTCTCACGTACTTTTCTGTCTTCCTCTTCCTCAGTGCCACTGTGTTGAAGAATCACATTTGGTACATTGCCCTTCCCTTCACTCAAATTACTATTTGTCTCCACCTATCTAGCAGGGTTCTCTCCCCTCCCCTCCCACCTCCAGTGACCAACAAATAAATTTCCCTTTTATATATAAACCTTTCCTTGCTTTTTACCACAATGGACTAACCCAGTATTTTTCCTTCTGACTGACTTATTTCACTCAGCATAATGTCTTCCAAGTTCATCCACGTTATGCAGTGTTTTGCTAATTCTACATCATTCTTTAAGGTTCCATAGTATTCCATTGTGTGTATGTACCATAGTTTGGTTATCCATTCTTCTGTTTATAGGCACCTAGGTTGTTTCCACCTTTTTGCTATTATTAATAGTGCTGTGATGAACATGGGTGTGCATATATCTATTCTTGTCCTGGCTCTCACTTCTTTAGAATATATACCTAGTAATGGAATTGCTGGGTCAAATGGTATTTGAATTCCAATTTTTTAAAGAATAGCCATACTGTTTTCCACAGTGGTTGTATCATTTGACAGTCCCACCAGCAGTGTATAAGAGTCCCAATCTCTCCACAACCTCGCCAGCATTTGTTATTTTCTGTCTTATTGAACTTTGCTACTAGTGCTGGAGCAAGATGGTATCATTATTGTTGTTTGGATTTGCATCTGTCTAATGGCTAATGATCACGAACATTTCTTCATGTGTTTGTTAGCCACCTGAATATCCTCTTTGGTGAAGTGTTATTCTTGTCTTCTGCCCATTTTTTAATTAGATTATTTGCTTGTTTGTTGTTGAGGTGTTACAGTGTTCTATAAATTTTAGAGGTAAGTCCCTTGTCAGATAGGTTATTACCAAATATTTTTTTCCCAATCTGTAGGTTCTCTTTTGACTCTCTTGGATAAGTCTTTTGAAGCACATCAAAATTTAATTTTTAGAAGGTCCCATTCATCTAGTTGATCTTCTGCTGTTTGTGCATTTTGGGTTATGCTTGACAGTCTATTTATGCCATGTATTAGGGCCACCAAATTGCCCCTATTTTTTCCTTGAGGAATTTTATAGTTTTGGGTTTCACATTTAAGTTTCTGATCCATCTGCAATTAGTTTTTGTGAATGGTGTGAGGTACAGATCTCTATTCATTTTTCTGCAAATGGATATCGAATTTTGCCAGAACCATTTGTTAAAGAGATTATCTCTTCCCCATTTTAATGGATTTCAGCTCTTTCTCAAGGACCAGCTGACCATAGGTTGATGGATCTAATTCTGGGTTCTCCATCCTGTTCCACTGGTCTATGTGTCTGTCATTGTACCAATACCAGGCAGTTTTGACTACTGTGGCTGTATAGTAGGTTTTGAGATCTGGGAGTGTGAGACCTCCTACTTTGTTCTTCTTCTTTAATAGTGCTTTTCTTATTGAGGTCTCTTTCCTTTCCATATAAAGTTACTGACTGGTTTTTCCATATCCTTAAAGAA
>NW_006921638.1:3632272-3645815 GCF_000298275.1 Orycteropus afer afer | reverse complement strand
GCACTATGCTACCAGAGCTTCTTTATTATTAAACTTTATTATTTATATAATAATTATATAATAACTTATTTATATTTATATAATAATTTATATAATAATATAATTATATAATAACTTTATCATTAAAGTTTAATAAGAATGATAATTCAAGAAGGAATTAAATCTTATTAGTTTTTATAAGGAGCCCTAAAATCTGTAAACAGATTTACAGAATTTTAAAAGACTCCTTCCACATAATTCCCAATGGCAGGGAAAATGTTCTCAGGAGGGAAAAACATAAGGTATTTTCTTAGGCTGTTTTACGAAAGGAGCCAAAAATGTAGCTATAGATTAATTTGAGTAGAACTGACATTTTCACAATGTTCACTCTTCTTATCCATGAGTATGGGATGTTCTTCCATTTATGTGGATCTCTTTTGGTTTCTTGAAGTAATCTTTTGTAGTTTTCTTTGTACATATCTTTTGTGTCCCTGGTAAGATTTACTCCCAAGTATTTTATGTTTTTGGTAGCTATTATAAATATTATTTATTTCCTTATTTCTTTTTCTTTTTTGCTGGTGTAGAAGAATCCAACTGATGTTTGTGTGTGGATCTTGTATCCTGCCACAATGCTAAAGCTCTCAATTAGTTCCAGTAGTTTTTTTTTTTTTTTTTATTTTACTGAGTCTCTTAGGTTTTCTATAATTAACTAACTAATTGCTATTGAGTTGGATCTGATTCACAGCGACCCCTCCTTGGGTTTCCAAGGCAGTATCACTATGGAAGTAGATTGTCCAGTCTTTCTTCTGAGGAGTGGCTGGTGGGTTTGAACCACCAGCCTCTTGGTTAGCAGTCAAATATGTATAGGATATATCATCAGCAAATAGGGATAGTTCTACTTCTTCCTTACCATTTTGGATGCCTTTTATTTCCATTTCTTGCCTCATTGCCCTGGCTAGGACTTCCAATACAATGTTGAATAGAAGTGGAGATAGAGGGCATCCTTGTCTGGTACCTGTTCACAAAGGGAATGGTTTCAGTCTCTCTCCATTGAAAATAATGTTGGCTGTTGGTTTGGTATATATGCCCTTCATTATGTTGAGGAATGTCCCTTCTACTCCTATTTTGCTAAGAGTTTTGATCAGGACGGGTGTTGGATTTTATCAAATGCCTTTTCCGCAATTGATAATAATCATGTGGTTCTTTTTCTCTGATTTGTTTATGTGATGGACTTTGATTGTTTTTCAAATGTTGAACCATCCTTGCATACCTGATATGACCCCACTTGGTCATAATGTATTATTTGTTTTTATATGTTGTTGGAGTCTATTGGCTACGATTTTACTGAAGATTTCTGCATGTATATTCGTGAGGGATATTGGTCTGTAGTTATCCTTTTGAGTGATGTCTTTGCCTGGTTTTGGTATCAAGGTTATCCCTGCTTCATAAAATGAATTTAGGAGGATTCCATCATTTTTTATGTTCTGGAATAGTTTGAGTAAGATTGGTGTCAGTTCTTCTCTGAATATTTGGTAGAATTTTCTCCAGTGAACCTGTCTGGGCCAGGACTTTTTTTGTTGGTAATTTTTTGATGATCTGTTCAATTTCTTCTTTTGTTATGCATCTGTTCAACTTTTCCACCTCAGTCAGTGTTAGTTTAGGTAGGTAGTGTGTTTCTAGAAATCTGTTAATTTCTTCTAGATTTTAAAATTTGTTGGCGTACAGTTCTTCATAGTACCCTGACACTATCTTTTTTTATTTCAGTTGGTTCTGTTGTGATGTCACACAATTCATTTCTTATTCATGTTATTTGTATTTTCTCCCTCTTTTCCTTTGTTAAATTTGCCAGTGATTTGTCAATTTTATTAATCTTTTCAAAAAACCAACTTTAGTCTTGCTGATTTTTTCTATTGTCTATTTTGTTTCATTTCTTTCTGCTTGAATCTTTCCTTTCTTATGGTGACTGTAGGCTTTTCTTGCTATTCCTTTTCTAATTGTTGGAGATGTTGGCTTAAGGTGCTGATTTTGCTTTCTCCTCCTTTTTTGATGTGTCCTTTTACTGATATAAATTGGCTCTGATCACTACTTTTGCCACAGATTTTGGTATGCTCTGTTCTCATTCTCATTTGATTCAAGGAATTTTTTAATTTCATTTTTAATTTATTCTATTACCCAGGCAGGAGCTCTGGTGCCATAGTGCCTAACACATATGACTCCTAACCAGAGGGCTGGCATTTCAACCCACCAGCCACTCCTCAGAAGGATGATTGGACAATCTACTTCTGTAGTGATACTGCCTCAGAAACCCTAGGTGGGGTCACTATGAGTCGGGTCCAATTTGACGACACATAGCAACAACAGCAACACTATGACTGTGGAGTCATCTAGTTGTCTTTTCAATTCTGTTAAAGTCTGATTTTTTTTTTTTTTAATTGCCCAGTTGTTCTTAAGGAGGGTGTTGTTCAATTTCTGTGTATTTGCTCTTCACCCATTGATCTTCTTATTGTTGATTTATAATTTGACAGCACTGTGACCTGAGAAGATGCTTTGCAGTATTTCAATGTTCTTAAATTTATTAAGACTTGCTTTATGGCCTAACATATGGTCTATCATGGAGAATGTTCCATATGCACTAAAAAAGAATGTATATTGTGCTGTTACTGGGTGAAGGGTTCTGTAGGTGTCTATATGGTCAAGTTGGCAGATTGTATTATTTAGTTCTTCTGTGTCTTTGTTGAGTTTCTTTTCAGTTGTTCTATCTTTCATTGAAAGTAGTGTATTAAAGTCTCATACTCTGGTAGCATAGTGCTTAAATCACTTGACTGCTAACCAGAAGGCTGGCAGTTCAAACCTACCAACCACTCCTCAGAAGGAAGGTTGGACGATCTACTTCCATAGTGATACTGCTTCAGAAACCCAAGATGGGGTCGCTATGAGTCGGGTCCAACTCGATGGCATACAACAACAACAACACTATGACTGTGGAGTCATTTAGTTGTCTTTTCAAATCTGTTAAATCTGATTTATGTATTTCAACGTTCAGAATAGAGCATTTCTTAAGGCATGTAGGAGATTCTAAAATACGAAATATTGACTGCTCCAATGATCAACATGTACAAGTAAAGAAGTAAAAAACATAAAAATAAGTGAAGTAGCTGAGCTGGGAATAAGTCTGTATGTGCAGATGTTAAAGGACACCTGAAATGAGGAACAGAAAATTGAATGGGTTTAAAAAATGGCATGGAATTAAAATAAAAATTCCAGAAATGAAAGAGACACCAGTTAAGCAAAATCAAACCAAACTAACTGCCATCAAGTTGATTCCAACTCATAGCAACCTCCACTGGGTTTCTAAGACTGTAAATCTTTATAGAAGTAGATTGCCTCATCTTCTCCCATGAAGCAGATGGTAGGTCTGAACTTCAGATGTTCTGGTTAGTAGCCAAATGCCTTACCTACTACACAACCAGAGGTGCTTAGATAAGCAAAGCACTGCTGATAAAGAACAAGAGAGTAAGAGGCCTCATATTTCCCACTCTCAGAACCTACTATATAGCTATGATTGTCAAAAGAGCCTGGTATTGGTACAATAATTATTCTTTAGTCTTCTTTATTTATTGTCCAGCTTTCCATTGGTGCATGTGAATTATGGTGTCAGTGAAGAATATTGAATGTACTGTGGAGTGCCAGATGAACAAATAAATCTGTCTTGGAAAAAGTATAGCTAGAATACTCCTTGAAAGCAAGGATGGCAGGTCTTCATCTCACATACTTCGGCCATGACATCAGGAGGGACCAGTCCCAGGAGAGGGACATAAAGCTTGGTAAAGTTGAGGATAACTGAAAAAGAGGAAGATCCTCAAGAAGATGGATTGACACAGTGGCTACAAGAATGGGCTCAGACATGACAATGATTGTGAGGATGGCACAGGACTAGGCAGTGTTTCATTCTATTGTACACAGGGTCACTATGAGTCAGAACTGACTTGACAGCACCTGACAACAAAAACGACACTGACAAAATAACATACACATAAACCAGTGGAACAGAATTGAGAACCTAAAAGTAAATCCATCCAGCTAATGACTGACCTTCAAAAAATGGGCCAAAATCCATTAAATAGGAAAGAGACTGCCTGTTTAACACAAGTTGCTGGCAAAACTGGATACCTATTTGCAGAAAAATGAAACCAGGTTCATATCTCACACCACACACAAAAACTAAGTCAAGGAAGAGGGCCAAGATGGTGAACTAGGCAGATATAATATCCAGATCCTCTCCAACAATGACCTGAAAAACCAAATAAAATGGCTATGAAGCTGGATATGGATATAATCATATAAAATGGATATGGAACCCAGAGCTTCAAAGGAAAGGATAAAGTAGATCAAATATCAATTAGAGGAAGAGACGGAACAAAAACAGTGAACAAGGAGGCATACAGAGCAGTGAATTGCCAAGAAATCAAGCACAGTGCTGTTATTTGAATTAATGCAAGCAACATCCCAACTGAGACAGGAAACAGGTAACTGGCTCTACTCACTCAGGACTGCACCAGCATCCATACTCAGTGACCAGAGAGCTGTGATTCCCCCCAACCTGGCATAACCTCTTAGAGATCAGAGGACAGCACCCCTCCCAACCCCCACCTACCTGGCAGCTGATCAAACCCTCACCTTTGCTGCCAGCACTGTGTTTCTTTTCATTTTCTCTTTTCTTTCTTCTTACTTCTTCCCTCTTTCTCTATGTTTTTCCCTTTTTATTTTTTTTATTTTTTTCCCTCCCTGCCTTTTTGATACTGTGGAGTAGGTGCCATGCCCAGCCACCTCTTCAGTCAGCACCTGCCCCTACACCTCTATGATCAGCAACACATACTATCACAGAGCAAGTACTGCATTACTGCAGCAGCCATGTTTGGCAACTAGCACTTGCTCCAATACTGTGCTTTTTTATTTTCATTTTTCTCCTCTTTTTTCTTCTGCTTTCCTCTCCCCTTTCTCATTTTTTTCTTTTATTTCTTCCTCTTCCCCTCTACTTTTTTTTCTTTGGATCCCGTAGAGTAAAGGACCCCACTCCCCTGCCTGCTCCAAAGCAAGGGCAGTGCATGCTCCCATGGAGCAAGCGCAGCATTTCCATTGCAACCATGTTTGGTGGCTAGCATTTGCACCAATACTGTGTGGCTTTTCCTTTTCTATTTTCTTTCTTCAGAGTTCTACCCTCTCTTATCCCCTTGTTTTTTCCTTTTCTTTTTTTCCATCACCTATCCCTAACCCCCTTTATGTTTTTTATATTGTGGTATGGATGATGCACCCTTCGTTGCCTCCATAATCAGTGACCTCAACCCCTGCCCTTCCACAGTCAGTGCTGTACGCTCCCACAGAACCAGTGCTACATTGATCATGCAGCTGTGCTTGGTAGCTAAGGCTTGTTCCAGTAATGTATAGCTTTTTGATTTTTTTCCCCCTAATTCTTCCCTCTTTCCCCACTTTTTTCCCCTTGTTGTTCCTTTCTTTCTTTGTTCTTTCTCTCCCCACCCTTTATATATATATATTTTTTCTTTTCTTTTTTGTGATCCTGTGGAGTGGCTGCCTTGCCACTGCCAAGGTCAGCAATGGCCATCCCAACACCTGCAAGGCTGGTGGTGCACATGCCATCATTCTCCACTGCAGCTGGTGGCTAGTGCTTATGGCAGTATTATGTTGCTTTTTTCCTTTTTCTTCTTAGTTCTTCCTTCTTTCCTTTTTTTCTTTTTTCTTTTCCACTCATGCTCCCTCCTTTCTGTTCCCATCAGTCAGGAGCCACACTTGCTAAATGACCTGCTGGGAAAGTGCCATCACCAGCTCCAACACCAGTGGATCAGTGACAGGCAGCACTAACACCCACCCAGCCTGCTGTCACTTGCTCTGCATATCCAGCAATTAGAACTCAGCTCAAACTCAGAACTGCTACCAGATTCACCTGGAGCCAGGAAGTGAGTGCTCCAGTGCTTCCAAACTAGTGTCCAAAGTAGCATGCCCACCCTGTTGCCCTGATATACTAAAATAAAACCAAAGGAAAAATTAGTGTGAAGCAAGCCAAAATACAATCAACAAATTAATGCAATAACACCACAATGTTGTGGAGACTACAATTACCCATCAACATTTTATCTACAAGAGACACACCTTAGAAACAAACACAAAAATAAGCTTAAAACAAAAGGGTACAAAAACATATGTCAAGCAAAGGAAATAAAAAAAGAGCAGGAGTGGAAATCTTAATTTCTGATAAAACAGATTTTAAGGCAAAAACCAGCATAAGGGACAAAGAATGATTAAAGGGTCTACCAATCTATTGACAACTGACCAACAAAGGACCAAAACCCATTAAATGGGGAAAAAACAGTCCCTTTAACAAATGGTGATGGCAAAACTGAATATCCATTTGCAGCAAAATGAAACAGGATCCATATTTTTTACCATCTACAAAAGCTAAATGAAGATGGATCAAAGACCTAATGTAATACATAAAACCATATAGATCAACAAAGAAAACAGAGGGGCAAATGTAGAGGCCTTAATACATGACATAAATACACTATAAAACCTAAGTATAAACACAAGACAAAATAGACAAGTGGTATTTCCTAAAAATGAAACATTTATGCATATCAAAAATTTCACCAAAAGAATAAAAAGGGAATCTGAATACTTGGAAAAATTTTTGGCAATGACATATTGGACAAGGGACTAATCTCTAAAAATGTACAGAAAACTTCACTTCACCAACAAAAAGACAAAAAATTAAAAAATGAGAAGAGCACATGAGTAGAGATTTCACCACAGAAGACATTCAAGCAGCCTAGAAACACATGAAGAAATGCTCACAGTCATTAACCATTGTTATGTGCCATCGAATCAGACAAATGATTATATGCATATCCATGTTCATTGCTGCATTATTCACAATAGCAAAAAGACGGAAATAACTTAAGTGTCCATCAACAGATGAATGAATGGATAAACTAACAATGGTACATATACACCATGTGGTAATATGGAATATTATGCAACATGAAAGAATAACAATGAACCTGAGAAATGCCTCATAATATGGAATAACCTGTAGCATATTAAACTGAATGAAATAAGTCAATAACTAAAGGACAAATATTGTATGAGACCATTACTATAAAAAGTAAAAATAATTGCCCCAAATATTGACATTAAGTGCATCAAACAATATGTCTTTGGTATATTAAACTTTTGTTCTTTGTGCATCTATAATTTAATTTTCTTTTTAAATATAAAATTCTTCCTTTGGTACAACTAAATTAAAACTTTTGAGTGTTGATACATTTTATATACACAGAAAAATATGTTTTGTTGGAGGAAAAATTTCCCTTGTTGGAATTTTAGGACTCACTGTAGTTGTAGTCATCCTTTTTCAGTCTTAATGTTTTGTATGGTTTTTTTTTTTTGCTTTTATTTTATTTTAAATAGGATGCATCTTAAAATTCCCTTTGCATCAGAGTTAATACATAATGTTGACGCAGTGCATCACAAACCAAAGTTTATATTTCATGGGGAGGTTCTTTACACTGAGCTTTCTGGAAAAGTTACGTTTAGATCTATTCTGAAGGTGCTCACTTTCAAAAAATAAAATGTTCACATTTCATGTGGAAAGAAAAGGTCAAGAAAAGATTTACTTACAGAAAGAAACATTAACTAGAGGGTAAATACATAATAATTTTGGCAAAGGGAAAGGCAATATACAATAAGGAGGAGGTCAGGACAAAGTGATCAAGGCAAAAGAAGACACTGTGAGGAACACAAAGTTAAAGGCAACAAAGACATAGAAAATACTGAAATAACAGTTATAATAACCATCTTTGAGTGAATACACTGATAGATATACAGGAGTGGCAAGGTGAATGGGGTCTGTGCCCATGAATATGTACGTTTGTCAGAGTATATTTCTACATCTGTATTTATATGTGCTAAAAACATATCCATGAATAAGGTAGAGCATACAGGGGGTAAAAGTTATGAAAACTTCTTAGCCATAATTCAACACCTTGAGGGAAGGAACTGCTGGTCCTGGGGGCTCAGGACCATAGTCTCAGGGGACATCAAAGTCAATTGGCATAGCATAGTCCACAAAGACAATGTTCTGCATCCTACTTTGGGGAATAGCCACTGGAGTGTTAAAAATTTATGAGTGCCCATCTAAAATGCAACTATTCATCTCTGTCTGGAGCAAAGAAGAATGAAGAAAAACAAAGATGCATGGAAAAAATCAGCACAAAGGACTAATGGACCAGGCAAAACCTAGCCTCCACAACCATGAAACCAGAAGAATTAGATGGTGCTTGGCTACCACTGCCTATGAAAAAGATCACAATAAGTGGTGCCAGATAGAGTGGAAGAAAAATGGAATACTACACAGAGTTAAAGGATAATGATTACGTTCTGAAATATCTCACAACGTGGATGAACATGGAGGATATTATGCTGAGTGAAATAAATTAATTATAAAAAGACAAATATTGTATGAAACCACTATTATAAAACGTCAAGGAAAGTTATATTCACAGAAAGAAATATTCTTTGATGGTTACCAAGGATGAGATCGGACGAAAGGTTGGGCAATCTACTTCTGTAGTGCCTTGGAAGCCCAAGGAGGGGTCGCTATGAGTCAGATCCAACTCAATGGCACATAACAACAACAACAACAGGGATGAGAGGTGATGGGAGGGAAAATCACTAACTAGATGTTGTTGTTGTTATGTGCTGTGGAGTTGGACCTGACTCATAGCAACCCCTCTGTGGGTTTCTGAGGCAGTATCACTACGGAAGTAGATTGCCCAACTTTCCTTGCGAGGAGTGGCTGGTGGGTTTCAACCACCAGCCTTCTGGTTAGCAGCCAAGTGCCTTAGGCACTATGCTACCAGAGGCAATATACAATAAGGGAGAGCTCAGAACAACACAACCAAGGCAAAGGAAGGTACTAGGGGGTATGCAAGAAAAAAAGGCAACAGTAAATAGTATTACATACAAAATCCTGCAATAATAATAACAAAAAAGCAATATTTGAAAAGTGGATACATAGGTAGATATGCAAGCTGAATAAGTGTGTGATAGCGTATGGGTGTATACCCATAAGGATTTAAAGGTTTGGCAGAGGATAGTTCTACATAAGTATTTGTATGTGTTGCAAATACATCTATGCATATAGTTGAACCCACAGCAGGCAAAGTTATGAAAACTACTTAGCCTAACAAAACACCTTGAGGGACTGAGTCACTGGGCTTCAGAGCTTATAGTCATAGCCTTGGGAGGACATAGGGTCTACTGGCATAAAATAGTCCATAAAGATAATGTTCTACATCCTACTTCAGTGAGTAGGGAATGAGGTGTCAAAAGCTGGAGAGCAGCCATCTAAGATATAACCATTGCTCCCTACCAATCAAGAGCAAGAGAATAAAAAAAAAAAAAAAAAATCAAAGACTCAAGGAAATAATTAGTTCAAAGGACTAATGGGCCACATGAACCACAGCCTTCCCTAGCCTGAGACCAGAAGAACTAGATGGTGCCTGGCTATCAACTCTTGGATCACAAGAGAAGGCCCTAGACAGAGTGGGAAGAAAATGTAGAATAAAATTCAAAATCATGAAAAAGACCAGATTTACCAGTCTGACAGAGATTGGTAGAACCCCGAGACGATGCACCTTAGACTCCCAGAGATCACGTTTGAGCCAAAAAATAGACCTATAAAGTGAACAACAGCACTATTAAGAGAATAATAACAACTGTGATGAATATGCTTCTCAGAACAATCAACCATACTGGACCAAAATGACAGTCTTTGCCCAAAAAATAAGTCCAGAAGGCAGGAAAGAAGGGCAAGGGGAAACAGTGAGCCCAGGGAGGATGTGAGAAGAGTGCTGTCATATTGAAGGGATTGTAAATAAAGTCACAAGATAAAATGTGTATAAATTGTTGAATGGGAAACTAATGTGCTCTGTAAACTTTCACCCAAACCCCAATAAAATGTTCAAAAAAAGACAGTTCTTGGACAGGGGACTTCCACTAAGATGGAGGAACAGGCAGACAAGTGACACAGACGCTCTTCAACAAAGAAAAGAAAGACCAATTGACAGAGATACAGAAGATAATCCTCGAACCCTGAGTTTTGAAAGGAACTATACAGAAGTGGATTAGGCACCAATAAGTGGAAAAACCTGAATTAAAACAGTGAATACAGAGATGGTTGGAGCTGTGGACTGTCAGCTACTGTGACAGGACCAACAACCTGAATATTTCCAAGTGATGTTGGGATCTGAGAATTGACCTAAAGATCAGCCCTGGTCACCAAGGGCTGCAGGGACAACTGCACTGGGGGCCTATGACTAGGAATGGAAACAGCAAGGAGGGAAGTGACCTAAGCTGTTGACTTTCCACTGTCCAGAGGGTGCAGCCATTTGGATTGTTTATACACAACAGCCATTTTGGATATTTAAAGTGACTGAGGGTGCAGCCATTTTGAATGTTTACAAGCAGTGGCCATTTTGGACTTTAAAGTGATAGCATTTTCATTCAGATTCTAGGGACCTAAGAAAAGGCTCTGTTTGCCAAGGTCAGCAAGGACATACGAGAGGCTGACAACAGGAAAGGTGACAGGTGATGAGTGTATAAGTGTTGTCAACTAGTGAATAGAAGAGCACAGCACAGTACCCTGCTTGTGTAGATAACATACAAACAAAACAAAGAAAACAAAAATTGTGGGCAAGTCACTCCAACATACAATCACCAATTAAAAATAAACACAAAAACGTCACAATGCCTCAGAGACAACAGAGCATCACAGTCCATACAAAGAAGCAAGATAAAGCAGGAGAAACAAGGGACAAGGATACAGACCCAAAATGTCTTCTTTCAGCAAGACACAGCATTGGAACTCCCTGATAAGGAATTCAAAAGAATTATATTTAGGTATCCTCAATGAATTGAGAGACAGATCAAGGAAAACACTGACAAAATTGAGGAAAACACAGAGAAAATCCTAGAACAATTTTGAAAAACAATACAAGAACATAATGACAAAAATAAATGAAAAATTAGAAACGATACAAAATCTACACACAGAAATCCAGAAGATTAATACTAAATTTTCAGAAATAGGTAACACATTGAAAGGGCAAAGGAGCAGAATTGAATCAATGGAAGACGGAATTAGTGAGATTGAAGGCAAATACCTGAACACTTCTTTGGAAAGGTATAAACCAGAAAAAAGATCAAAACAAAATGAAGAAAGCCTAAGGTTCATGTGGGATACCATTAAAAAAAAAAAATCAAAACAAAATGAAGAAAGCCTAAGGTTCATGTGGGATACCATTAAAAAAAATAGCCTATGTGTCATTGGAATTCCAGAACAGGAAGAGACAAATAAAACCACAGAGAATATTGTTGAAGATTTGTTGGAAGATAATTTTCCTAGTATGATGAAAGATGAGAATATATCCATTCAGGAAGTCCAATGACCCTCAAACAGGATAGATCCCAGAAGAAAATCACCAAGACATATCATTATCAAACTCACCAAAATCAAAGATAAAGAAAGAATCATGGGAGTAGCATGGGAAAAACAAAAAGTTATGTACAAGGGGCAACCAATAAGAACAAGCTCGGATTTCTCCGCAGAAACTTTGCAGGCAAGAAGACAATGGGATGGTATATATAAAACCCTGAAAGAGAAAAATTTCCAACCAAGAATTATATACCCAGCAAAATTGTTCCTCAAATATGATGGTGAAATTAGATTTCCAGATATGCAGAAATTAAGGCAATTTGTTCAAACCAGACCAACCTTACAAGAGATGCAAAGGGAGTCCTTTAGACAGAGAAGCAACATATAACAACTGATCATGATGATATAACCCAGAGGGAGTCCTTTAGACAGAGAAGCAACATATAACAACACACATGATGATATAACCCAGAAACCAAGTCAGCTATGGAAGTATCCAAAGGAAATAAGCCTACAAGATTGTAAACAGGGAACCAGAGACATCAACTGACATATGAGGACAACTACAAACCAAAAAGAGGGAAAAAACTGTGTCATTACAGAACTTCTAGATGGTAGGGATGTCAAGACAACTACAAGATAGAATGGGCTATTCTAAAATTGGGAAGAAAACTATAATCACAGAGTAACTTCAAAGAAAAATGATAAACCTTCAAATCAAAATAAAAAAGAGGACTAGCATAAATATTCAGCAAATACTCAAACAATAGCGATGAAGGAAGTGATACCACAATTCATAAACAAAATGAGCTCAGCATAGAAATTATATGGAACAAAGAAATCAATGCCATGAAAAAGCACACAACAAAAATGACAGCAACAAATTCATATTTGCCAATAATTACATATCTGGCAAGGGACTTATCTCTAAGATTTATAGAAAACTCCAATGCCTCAACAGCAAAGGAATGAACAATTCAATTGAAAAAATGGGCAGAAGACATGAATAGACACTTCACCAAGGAGGATATTCAGGTGGCCAGCTAATACATGAAGAGATGCTCACAATCATTGGCCATCAGAGAGATGCAAATCAAAACAACAATGAGATACCATCTCACCCCAGCACTGATGGCAAGGTTCAATGAGACAGAAAATAACAAATGCTGGCGGGGATGTGGAGAGATTGGAATTCTCATACACTGCTGGTGGGACTGTGAAGTGATACAACCACTGTGGAAAGCAATATGGTGATTCCTTAGAAAGCTGGAATTGGAGATACCGTTTGACCCAGCAATCCCATTACTAGGTATATATCCTGGAGAACTGAGAGCCAGGATAGGAACTGATATATCCACACTCATGTTCATCGCAGCACTATTTACAATAGCAAAAAGATGGAAACAACCTGCGTGCCCATCAACAGAAGAGCGGATGACCAAACTATGGTACATACACATAATAGAATGCTACGCAGCACTAAAGAATAACGTAGAGTCCGCAAAACACCGCATAATATGGATGAACTTAGAGGGCATTATGTTGAGTGAAATAAGTCAATCACAGAAGGACAAATATAGTACTAGTTCGTTGTTGTGGAGGGTCAACGAAATGTTTACATATGGAGGAAAACTTTCTTTGTTGGTTGCCAAGGGTGGGAGGAGAGGGGAAGGAACACTGAGGGGGGGAGAAAAAAACAGCATTGACTCATGCCAAAAAGAAAAAGACATTAGTTGAAGAATAAACCTCTTAGTCTAAAAACTTCAAAAACAATTCCAGAGCATTAAAACCTGGAATGATTGTGGATTTTTGAAAATTTCTAGAGATAACAAAATAACTATGCACACACATACAAACATATATATGTTGTTGTTGTAACTTGCCATCAAGTCGGACCTGACACATAGTGACCCCCTCCTTGGGTTTCGGAGGCAGTATCATTATGGAAGTAGATTGCCCCATCTTTCTTCTGAGGAGTGCCTGGTGGGTTTGAACAGCCAGCCTTCTGGTTAGCAGTCAAGTGCCTTAGGCACTACACCACCAAAGCTCCTAAAC
>NW_006921638.1:3616709-3632172 GCF_000298275.1 Orycteropus afer afer | reverse complement strand
CTTTCTTCTGAGGAGTGCCTGGTGGGTTTGAACAGCCAGCCTTCTGGTTAGCAGTCAAGTGCCTTAGGCACTACACCACCAAAGCTCCTAAACATACATATGTATCTGGTATAAGGCAATAAATTATATTTAAATTGGGCACTGAATTGGGAAAACTAATTTATTTCTCACATTTTCTAGCAAGAAGAAAACTTTTAACGCATAATAAAATAAAAATAAAAGGAATAGTAAAGGGTTAAAAGTTCTATTAAGAAGGATTTTAAGCCATGGACAGGAAACTAAATATATACACATGTATATTTATATAAAGAGAGCAGGTAAATTTCATATACTTGGATAGAATAGAGTAAGACATCTACCAATTTAAATATGTTCAAGGTCTATCATGTAGGCAAAGCATAACTAAAGGTCCAGTACAATTGTTGACAATGTTAGAAACATTTTATTAAAGATGATTAATAAACATCTCTAAAAGAAACCAGTGACCACTGCGAGTCATCCAGTGTTTTCTACAAGTCTTGGTGAATTATATATATGTATATGTATATGTCTATATATATATACACACATATATATACATATATACATACACACACACACACATATATATATATATGTTTTTTTAAATAGAGCTTCTACATCTGTAACCAAAAAATTCTTCTGACTTTAATATTGTTGTTGCCAACATATTTAATAAACTTGTGATTTAGGAGGACAAGGTGGATAAAATATGTTGTTGTTGTTGTTATGTTCCGTTGAGTCAGCCCTGACTCACAGCGACCTCTCCTTGGGTTGCCGAGGCAGTACCACTATGGAAGTAGATTGCCCAACCTTCCTTCCGAGGAGTGGCTGGTGGGTAAGTTAAGTGGAATAATAACTAGCTGAATAACTGAATTCAGTGTTAATTAATGAAAGCATGTTATCTTTTAAATATCTCTCTTCTATTGGTTTGATTTGTAATTATCCTGAATTGTTCAGCGACTTGTATCAATGACTTCATTAAAGATATTCCAATACACAGTTAAAACATATTTGAGAGTGAGAACTCCCAAAATAGGTTTAAATTTATCTCTGTAAAATAGAATGAGGTTCAGGGAACAAAAAAAAAAAACACAAATAAGTATTAATTTAAATATTAAACATATTTAAATTGGTAGATGTCTTATTCTTTTCTATCCAAGTTATAAAGCCTACATACTTCTCTCTATACAAATGCATGTGTGTGTGTGCATGTATGCACACACACACACACACACACACTATTCTAAACCCTTTAGTTTTTGGTGCAAGGTTTACATTTTGTCTGAGGTCAATTATTTCCTTAAGTGTAAGATGGGGAAACCTGGCCTGACTGCAATTCTTGTGACTGAGATCTGGAACTGTTAGTTGCCACATGTTTGAAAAGAGTCAACAATGTAGTGGCTGCTAAATAACTAGTGTGATATTTAAGTCACATTGTGTTGTTGTTGTTATGTGCCATTGAGTCGGCCATGACTCATAGCGACCTCTCCTTTGGTTGCCAAGGCAGTATCACTACGGAAGTAGATTACCCCATCTTCCTTCCGAGGAGTGGCTGGTGGGTTTGAATAGCCAGCCTTCTGGTTAGCAGTCAAGTACCTTAGGGACTATGCTACCAGAGCTCCTTAAGTCACATTAGAAGGGCAATTTTCAGATCAACGTTCCCATATGGCCTTATCTGCCATCTTTAGATCACTTCTCAGCATAACCAAGCCCAGGTAAGGGTGCAGAAATGCAAACTAGCTAGCTGTGTGACTCATTCAGCACCTTCACAATTTGCTGGCCTTGTGAGCCTGAGTAGGGAGTTCAACTGTGACAAGATCTTTCAGCCCAGTAATTCTTAATTACAACACAGAATTAACCATTCCATTTTCATCTTTTTTACCAACTAGTGACCACATTGAAGACATTTTTCACTCAGGTTGCTTTTTGACCTGTGTTAAACAACTAGCCAATTTAACTTTCATTAGAACTGACTAGCTCTTGCCTTCTATCAATGACTGGAATCCAGTAGCATTTATTTTTCTGGAAATTGTCTAATTTATTATTTGAAAGACTGTTCTTTTTTTTATATTTTAATTAGAACTCTTATTTTTCATTTTAGAGTTTCTGCCTTAAGATTCATTGATTGGGCATGTTAAAGCTACAGTTTCAAGTGGAGAAGTGGGCTTTGAGGACCCTAAGTCAACTTCATGCACTACATCAACACTATGGTAAAAAGAATGTTAGGTAAGAGAAGTACAATTTGGGCCTTTCTCTTACAAGTTTACTGCAGTGAATTTGAAGTTATAGCTACTCATGTAATGTTTATTTTATCTAGAAAAAAACAGGTATTTGCCTGCTGTGAGAGGTATGAAATAGTTCAATGTACACAAAAGTGACTGTTCCCTTTCTTTCTGTAGCTTGTACAGACACAGCCTTAGTCTTTATAGCAGCTTTCTTATCTACCATGTAGAATAAATACTACCGACAAATGTTCTATTTATTTCACAAATGCTGTAGCAAAAATCTATTAGGAAAATATTTCTGTGAAGTGCTTTCATTTCTTTGGAGAAAAAGCACTACTTTCCTAAACTATGATTTAGTGCTTTCTTAATTTGGGTATCAGACAGTGTTTCTCTTCTATTCATAAGGTTTTCCCTGGCCAGTTCTTTGAGAAGTGGATGGCCTCCTCATTCTTCCTAGTCTGTCTCAGTCTGCAAGCAGGGCTATACCTGTGCACCAAGTGCACCCCACTGTGTTTGAAACACGAGTGGCACAGCCCCAAAACTCATATCAACATGTCACCACGGTAGGACAAACCGACAGACAAGTTTGTCTCCCGTAGCTGTTGGAAACCTCTCTAACCACCCTTACCTGGATCCCTGTGGTGACTCCTCACTCTGACCTCGTTCCCCTTGGCCTTTTCTGTCCTTTCCCTGCCAGATATTTGGGTATATCTGGCAGTTAAACAATTGTGGAAATTTGTATATATTTCACTTATCCAACCTTAGCACCCAGATCTACACAGCACTGCAGAATTTCATCAAACTAAGTATGCTATTGACAGCAACAGGCTATAAGATCCACTTCTTGTTAGAAGTGCCCAAACAGACACACTTATTTTAGGCCTTTCATTTTGCCTTTGTCATCTATTAACTGAAATGGAAAATTTTACACATCTTGGGAATGTTTTTTTTTTTTTTTTTTTTTGATGACCTGTTCAATTTTTTCCTTTGTTATGGGTCTGTTCACATATTCTATCTCTGAGTGGGATAGTTTTTTTTTTTTTTTTTTTTGTCTTAAAGGTAGATATATGATGAAAGATGACACCACGTAGTTAGTACCATGCGTTGGAGGCAGGATGGCTCAGTAATTCTGAGCACGGATTCTAAATGCCTGCTGTTGAGCTGGTGAAACCGTTGCTAATACAATACCCCAGGTAAGCCATTAACACAACAATCCAAAACCGCATATATCCAGTCATAACGCAGGGGACTTCTTTTCCTTTTTGAGCCACTTTTCTATAACTCTCCAATCCTCCTCTTATCCCTGGTATAGTCTTGTAACTCATTACCTGATATACCTGTAGCAATATTTCTACATATTACTGTTTAAATATTGGAGAATCATGCTACAATGCATTTTTTTCTCCTCTGCTTCCCCGACTCTACCAGGAGAAGTATGTCTTGGCAGTAGCTCCTTCTTCAGTTACACTTCCCCACCACTGGAAAATCTCATTCTCTCAACTGGAAAAACTGCTTACATGCACAGCTTTATTTCACTAAAATATAAAAATGGGTTGAGAGTATGATCTATCTCACTATAGTGCATGCTCAGTAACCATCAGGAATTCCACATGAAGTAACATTATCATTTATGTTTTTTATGCTCAGTAAACCATCAGGAAATTTCACATGAAATCATACTTATCAGTTACACACACACACACACACACATATATATTTTTTAAATATCAACACATTTTCTATCTTCATTTGACTAACATCCATATATTATTTCCCAAATATGCTACAGTATATTTTCAGCACTTCAGTGCCTTTTAGCTTAAACTTCTCCCTTTACATCTTCATTATAAAATTCCTGGCAAGTTTAAATTGGCACATTTTAACAACAACTACAAAAAGACAATGATGGAAATATGCTGGGAATATACTTCTGCGCTGAAACGTGAGCCTGAAGAATGTGTGCTCTTTAACACACTTCTCTGCTATGTTTGTAGTTGTGACATGGAAGCCTCTGGCTGCAGCCCCTACTGCTGCAAGGCCAGGTCACTGGGATGAATGTACTGGGGCACAATATCCCATCTGACTTCATCTGTGTAACTGTCAGTATGTAAAATATTTGGATCATTGAATGCTGAGTGTCAGAGTCAAATTACGTCACTTTGTCTTTCATTCTTAAACTTAGCTCAAGCTCAAGTGGTTGCTCTCTCAGAAAGACGGATAATTTATTACAGCACAGAGGTGGTCAGAGTGGCCACCCCCTGCCACCACCACCATAGCAAGATTAAAGGCCACTGTATTTGGGACAGTCACAGTCAACTGGATTCCTTGAATACTGTAAAATCTAGAAGGTAGAAAACTATTAAGTGGATAAATGCTTAGGGACCACAGGTTTCAAATACAAATCACATTTTTTTTTCCCTTAAAGTGACTTTCTCTATGGCTACAGAGACATCAGACAATTTTTCAGCACTGTTTTTCTTCCTCAAGCAGGCACTCTCGGCAAAAGTGGTTCTATTCTACTTTGTTGTTGTTGTTGTTATGTGCCTTCGAGTCGGACCTGACTCATAGCGACCCCTCCTTGGGTTTCCGAGGCAATATCACTATGGAAGATCACTGTATCTAAATTTTTAAAACCAATTCCCTAATTAAACTGCTGATGAGATCAACTAACTAAGATATAACACAAAACAAAAACATTATTATCTTCTATTACAGCTTTAAGTTATTTAAGTAAACAACATCAACAACCACCATCACCAGTCCTCTAACTCCTACGTTTCCTTTGTGCACATGCTGGACTCCAGATTCCTGGCTCACAAGGAGGTGATCTCTGATCACTACTAGAGGCTGTTACTGGGTAAATGGTAAATGTGTTCCTTCTCATCAGATGTCTTTAAATATGTATTTCAGAAGCAAAAAGTAGGCCAAAGCTAGCCTCAAAATGGTAACATCAGAACAAAAAATTAAGGCACAACAGCTAGAATTTCAATAGGAAAACGATGTTTTTCCCATTTTTTTTTTTAAAGCCAATGTCCTTGGTTTCTTAAATTTCTAACTAGTTGCAAGTTAGTAGAAGAGTTGCCTTGTATGCATCTAAATTATGACCTGAGAGCCTCAAGGGTATCTGAACCAAATATACATATTTATTCAGGAAAATTAATTGTTTACACTGATGAAATAGGTTGTAAATTGAATGAAAATATGCAGCAATGCTGGGATATTCAGGGAAAATTTAAATATACGCTTTGACCTTTTAGCAACATGGATATAGAATGGAAAGCAGTAGTTGAAACACTGCTTTATAAATAGCAGCTTCTTTTTCAGGCTCTTAACTATAATGTAAGAAGGTGAAGATAACACATGTGGGGAGAATTTACAGGGAGAAACTTTTTGTGCTTTCAGTGAATTTTTCTGTGACCCAATACACTTATGTGTACATGCTACAATTTCTCAAATAAGCAGTTACTATCTTCAGATACTAAAAAGGTGTATTGAAATACACCATATACACTTACATTGATTCCTCACATTACCTATTATGGACTTTTTAAAATGTGTACCTGATGATGCCCTTTTTGAAGCTCATAAATAAATTTAGTTTGTCCCACTTTGAATGGTAACAACTGCATTCGTTTACTAGTCCGTACAGGATTTGTGAGAGTGATGCCACACTCCATGTACAAGAAGGGAGAGACTGCTCTAAATCACCTATTCTTCATGCTTTCTTTCCACTCCTTCTTTGCTCTGCCCAAGATGACTCAACTCCAGGCTTACTGACATTTGTGTAACTGGCAGGGATAGGACATATTGGGGCACATACGTTTTAAAATGTCTACTAATAAAATCAGGAGCTCTGGTAGCATAGAGCCTAAGGGACTTGACTGCTAACCAAAAGGCTGGCAGTTCAAACCCACCAGACACTCCTTGGAAGGAAGGTTGGGCAATCTACTTCCATAGTGAAAACTATGAAAACCTTGAAAACCCAAGGAGGGGTTGCTATGGGTCGGGTCCGACTCAATGGCACATAACAACAACAACTAATAAAATCACTTTACTTGTAACCATGTTCATTTACCTACCTCCTCCCTTGGGTAAAACATCCACTTTATAGTCTCTCAGGGCCTAAACTGTTGCCTGGAAGTTAGAAGCATATGGTCAACATATTAGACAATATTTGATAACCATTTAAGGCAGAATGTGTTGGAAGAATTCACATATTTTATGTGCAATAAACTCAAAATGTTATGATAACACTTATTATATTTAGGTAAGAAATTACCAAAATGTGTGGGAAAATAAATGTACCTTCATAAAGAGAAGTACCAAATATAGGACGTCATAAAATTTTAAGTTATAAACTCAGATTTATGTTCAGGATGATCTCAGAACATTCTGGAGATAAACTAAATGGATAATGACATTTTATAAGCTGTTTTTCTAAAATTTATAAAAATGCCCAAAAACTCAATCTAAAGCTGACAAAACTCATCAAAACTGTGGGTTTTTTTTTTTTTTTGTTTATTTTTTTTTAACCAAATCCTTTCTAATCAGGTTTTGTCCTTTGATCTAGACTCCCAAGTTTGTCACTTGATCCAATGATGATGGCTGATGGGTCATGACAGATAGATTTCATAGTGGACAAATCTTATGTAAATCCCACAAATAAAACCATGTGGAAACCTACTATTGTTATTAGTTACTATAAACATGATATGCTCATCTAAATTCCTAACACTTCAGCTTCCAGGTCTGATTAAAGAACAACTTCCATGATCTTTCCTTGCTAACAAGACCCAACAATATTCTAGCCCACACTACCTGTCTGGAACTTATTAATCACAATAATTTATATTTATCCCCAATGGACTATAAGCCCCTTAAAGTCAAACAATGAGTCTTATTCTTCACTGTATCCCTCAGAGCAGAGCACAAACTACATAATTTTATACTTAGTATTTTTGAATGGATTAAAAATTAATGTGCTTCTGTTCATATTGGATTGATAACTTTTACAGAAACCTGAGGTAGCAGACTCAGAAGGAAGACTGGGCAATCTTCTTCTGTAGTGATACCGCCTTGGAAACCCAAGGAGGGGTCACTATGAGTCAAATCCGACTCGATGGGAGTGAGTTTGGTCTGGTTTTGAGGTAGTAGATCACTAAATCAAACATTTTCAATGTCTAGGTGAATCCAGATATTTTTTGGCCTTGAAAATATTTTGGGTTCCATTGTACAAATAAGTTAAAAAAAAAATTAAAAAAAGTAACAATAAGCTGAGTCAATGGCTCAAATTCAGTCAATGGCTATATTGACAGTTTTCCTCCTAGTAAGAGTCTAGCTTGGTTCATCATCTACTGAAGAATATTTTAAATTCTACTATTGAATGAATCATCTGTTTGTTCATTCTTGTATTCAATGAAACAAAATTCACTCAACTTATACTAGATTCTGGGTACTAGCTTTCATTTCTATGAAAAACTTATATACACATACATAAACTACCTCAAAGCTATATACAGCAATTTCTCAAACTGTGTTCCAAGAATGAATCAACTTGGTGCAACGTAAATTTTAATGGGTGAATAATCTAATAGAACAAGTTGGAGTGGTCTAACAACACTGTCTCAGTTCATGCTTTAAATTGTGTCTATTTCATTTTTAACCATGGAAATGTGCTGTGTTTTATCAAATGGTTCCAAATCATTTTCTTTACACCTTGAACATAATTTGTAAAAGATACGTCTACTTTGAATAACACCTTAATGCCACACAGTGGTTAGGCTGATTCAGGAAAAGGCTGATTTGGACTAACTCCAAATTCTTTAAGTTCAGATATTGCCTAAACCAACTATTATACTATTTATCACTTCTGTTTCTCTACACTAATTTGTCACACTTTAATGAAGTTCAAGAACATAGGGCCCTCTCTCAGCTTCTACTTGCAAACAAAAGTAACAAACTTACCCTAGGAAATAACTTCTCTGGGTGGTACACATGGTTAAGTGTTAAACTACTAGTTGAAAGGCTGGCAGTTTGAACCTACCCAGAGGCCTGGAAAATAGGCCTGGTGATGTGCTTCTGAAAACTCACAGCCTTGAAAACCCTATAGCTCTACTCTGCACACATGGGGTCACCATGAGTCAGCAAGAATTTGACAGCAATTAACAATAGTAACAAGAAAATAATGTAGCTGCCTCCAGCTGAACAAAGAACCACTCTAGTAGCCTGCTTCACAATTTCCTGATTCCTTGGCACAGTGCATAAATTATGCACAGGCGCTTGGCATAAATTATGTTATTAATCCTTACCACAGCTTTATGAAATTATTTCATTGTCCCCTTTCGGCACCTGAGAAAATGACAGCTATAAGACGCTAAGTAACTCAAGATCATGGAGGTAGGATTTGAATTCAGTGTCTGACTTCAAAGAAAGCTTATGTTTGTTTCATGATGCTATGTGGTCTCCCTACACTGCTTTGGGTCTAAAACTAAATGCAGAAAACACTATAATTTTACCTCATTACTATCATTTTATTGAATAATAGCAGCTTTAAGAATACAATTGATGTTTATATGAACCTACTGAGGCACTGCTCAGAAAAACATCCCATCCCTATGACACCATGTGTTCTGGTGACCTAGTGCTGCTCTGACAAGAAATTACCACAAATGGGATGGCCTTAACAAACAGGAGTTTATTCTTACAATTTGGAGGCTTTAAGTCCAAGTTCAAAATGCCAGGCTCTAGCAGCTGGGTGAAAGCCCCTCAACCTTGGGGTCCAGCTCTGTCTCCTGCTCCTGGCCCACTGGAGCTAGAGGCATTTCTTCACTCAGACAGTTGCTGGCTGCTGAGGCTGAGAAGCCCCAAGGTTGACAAGGAAAAAGGCACAGTCCTGATGTTACCAAACCACACAGCAGGCCATTAACTTAAGTCCTTTGTTAAGTTCCAAGGTCAGCAGGGCATAGCAGGCTGTTGAGTAACGACAAGGCTACACGTAGGGTACAAGCGTGCCATAGGCTAGAGACCATTCTCAAGGCTTTTCCTTATATACAAGAAGCAGACCACACCCCAAAGGCAGCTACTCAGCTGCTTGTGGTAGATCCCACCATGGAGCTGATTGTCAGTCTCATCATGGAGAATAACTACCACCAGCTGCCCAGCCACTCAACCAGGCCCAGCCAGGTTGACACACAAACATAACTACCACACCATGGTATATAGTTTTGCTGTTGTTTTTAAGACTTACTTTCTTACAGTAATTCTCTGGCATCTTTAAGTTTCTTGAAATGTAGTTAATAATAGTCATACAGCTTCACAGCCTGGTAACACTGAACAAATAAACATTTTTAAAAATTCACTTTGCACATGAAAGTGGTAAATGCAAAGAATCCTGTCATTTACATACGTGATACAGATAAGTAAAATCAATGACATGGAATACCTATGTAATAAAGTAATTGCTTTAGAAATGCATGTGATAATTGCATATCAGCTGAATAATTCATTACTAAAATTATTGGTAATGAATGTTAATTTAGTATGATTATCTCATGTGTGGGAATATGCTGATGTACAGTGATTTACAGTAAACTTTAAGGATGAACATATTATTTTTAGACAATTGCGTATTCATTAAATATGAAAAAATGATGACAAAACAGGTTTCAGTGATGCATTCAATTTGCAACGATAGAGTTTCAATCACAAATGGCTTTTGGGTTCTATTAGCTATAGCCTATAAATCATAAACAAATATGTTTGTGCATGTGATATCATGCAGAGCTGTCCACCAGAGGGCTCCTTTGAAACAGAACGTGAAAAATGAGGGCGCTTTTCAAAGTGGAGCCAACATAGTACATTTAATAAACTATATTTAAGATTAGCAAAGGTTTCATCCAATGGTTTTATAATCCATTTTCCTAGAGATTGTAATTTCATGTATTTTACAAAGGAATAAGTATGAGATTTTCATGATACATGTCTCATGAAAATGTAATGATTTTTAAAGTGATTAAGGCCAGATATTCTTTAATAAAATGCAAACAAAACTAGTAAGTACCCACAGTTGTACAAGCAGATGTACATTTAGTTATGTTTATACAGTGATGCAAAGTAAAGATACAAATATATTTTATTAAAGGGGAACCCATTTTATTTCAAAGGAATATAATATAAAAACAGACTGTACAAGATGTTTTCCTTTTAATAGAAATGATAGCTTAAATTGAAAGGATGCTTCCTCTCCCTGCCAATGCTGGGAGGTGTGAGAATTTTTTTCCTTTACAAATGATTTAGATGTACTTAAATAAGACAAGTAATGTTCTCTTTAACAGACTCTTACTCCTCTTATTTTTTTAAAATAACTTTATGCATTCTCAAAACATAAAATGATATATTATATACCATGTTATGCATGAATAAGTGATATAAAAATACTATAGTGATCAATACTTTTCACACAGATTGCTGAGTGATTTCATTTTTAAAAAGAGGGAAGGCTGGGTTGTAAAGCAACTCAGAAAAATGTATTTTTTCATTGCAATAACTAATAGGTGGTGATGGGGAGGGAATCCGCAGAGAGAATCATATTCTTAATCTGGGAGTTATAAATGGCTTCTAAGGTATCGTAAAGATTCACCAGAAATGACTTCAGCTCAACCTTAAAGTTTGTGTTTAATTTTAATAAATAGATACATCAACTGGCACTTGTTGAGAAAAGGTGAACTTTAGAGCCCCAAAGAAGATATTGACATTTATAAAACAAAGGCAAGTGATAACAAATCTTTAAAATAACAATCTAAAATCCTTTGTAATCACTAAGGTTGAATTTGTTCTGTGTTATGAAGCCATAAACTTGACAATTTAAAATCAGAGTACAGGAATTACATTGTTCTAGAGTCAGAAACAGGAGCTCTGGTAGCATAGTGCCTAAGGCTCTTGACTGCTAACCAGAAGGCTGGCGGTTCAAACCCACCAGCCACTCCTCGGAAGGAAGGTTGGGCATTCCTACTTCCGTAGTGATACTTACTGCCTCGGAAACCCAAGGAGGGGTCACTATGAGTCGGGGCCGACTCGATGGCAAATAACAACAACAACAACAACAGAGTCAGAAGCAATTCCAATATTTAAGTTGCATAAAATAAAATTATTTAGTGGCTTTTAAATAATAGTGAATATGTAAAATGTTCATGTTTAAATAATTCTTATAATAAACAACTTATGTAGATGCATATATTTCCTTTGTCAAATTAGAGGAAGGTACTGGTATCCAGGGATGCCAAAGATCAGAAAAAAAATTATCAAGCATATTTAACTAGTAATATGTTACTCTGAAAAGCCAGAAAAAGATAGACGTGGCAGGACATCTATGATAACAAGAAATCCAAAATCATGTTGACGTGAGCATTTGTTATATCAAACATGGTAAAGTAATCAACCAACACTGTATCATCTCAGAAAATAGCACCACTGTAATGGAACTTGGAAAAACAATAACATTTAAATTTTGCATTTCACGTGCATTTTAAATGCTACTCCCCACCCCCACCCCCACCATCTTTTGGATCTTTCCTTTGCATTCGTAAAAGTAGCTTTGATATGTGTGTGCGGAGAGCTGGATGAGTACATTCGAGCTTGTGTCCTTCCATGTTTATGATGCCACTAGCCAGCCAGAATTCTGTAAATATACAGACTAGCAAGACAGTTGCATTTGACTGCTTAAATCCTGAGCTTGCCTGGGTAGTTCAGGAGTCCCTGCTGTGATGTTTTGTTTCCACACATGCACAGATAAAGGCTACCACTCTTCTCATTAAACAAGAAGGCATGTGGGAAAATTAATAATTCAATTTGCAGGGAGAAGATGGATGTGGAAATCAAACATAAGTCCACAACCTTCTCTAAGTGCTCACCTTAGTGTCTGAGGGAATCTGATGCCAATTCCACCACCCTACCCATGTCACTGGAATATTACAAAGTGTCAGAGAATCAGTGCTTTCAAACCATTCATCTAGGAAGGATTGTCTTGTCACAGTACAGACCCCAGGAGTGGAAGTGTGGGTTGGGAGAGAAGAGAAGGAAGAATACTATTGGAACCATGCCATAACATGTGCTCTGCTAGATCTCTCATGTTCTGAACAAATCCTCCAGTGTGACTGCATGAACATGACCTAAGGACTCACTAAGAGCTTTGTATGGTCACCAGCAAATCACAGACAAGCATAACATACTAGGTTATTCTCTACTCCTGGGAAATAATTTGCCTCTTTCCTAAAGAGAAAAGGGGAGAGAGGATAAATAGAGGTGAAGGAAGAGTCTGCTTCCTATGCTATACCACAAGACTTTGGTCCTCCGTTGTTTCAGGGAGCATCCAGGAGCAATGATTAGCACCCTTTATCTTAGAATCCTGATTAAGCCTCATTTCCTTGGCAACTATAAGTATGTGGCTTTTAGAGTACCCACGCAGATTATGGTGCAGTTTCTGAACCATACATGACACACTGGCACCACCTGTATCTAAATGAAAAAGGACTTACACCTCCATTGAGTTGATCAGATGAGCCATTTCTCTGCAGATAATCATTAGATTCATTCTGCTTTCAGAGCCTTACTTTAGACCCCACCACCACCAGCAGGGTATCTGCCATAGGAAAGAAAGTGTAGCCCGATCATTTTCGTAGAAACACGAGAAAGAAACAATTTAGAAGAGCAAACTCCTTGAATTAGGGGACAGCCAGGAAACACAAGTCATAGTCATCATCACTAGCACCACAATCACCTTCTTACAAAGTGCATCTTTTCTAGTTTCATACTTTTAAAACCATTCTTTTCAAAGTTCTACATTGCTCATGTTCATTTGCAGAGATCAGAGTATATCCATAATTATGGTGCTAATGGAAAACTTTTCACAATTCACCCTAAAATCATTACACTGTCTTCAGATAGAGAGCTCTGGTGGTGTAGTGCCTAAGGTATATGACAGCTAACCAGAAGGCTAGCGGTTCAAACTCAGCAGCCACTCCTCAGAAAGAAGGCTGGGCAATCTACTTCTGTAGTGATACTGCCTCGGAAACCCAGGGAGGGGTTGGTATGAGTTGGATCCGACTCAACGGCAGTGCACTGCATTCTGTTGTTGTCCTCAGATAAGGCTAACATCACTGACCCACGGAAAAAAGGAAATGCCCTTTGTATTTGCTTTTTCAGTAAAAGTGAGAGCTTTGCACTAACTACTCCATATACTATCCCTTTTTTAATCAATAGGATCAACTAGTAGATAGCTAGCTAAGGATGGGGTGTCAGGTATGACTGTAGAATGGAATGACCATCAGAGTTCAGGGGATTCGAAGAAAGGTCATTTCTTAATGTGGATAGCAGGGCTTATGTTTAGAAATGGTCTGAAGTCCACCCTTACGTCTGGGGGATGGTCTAGTTCTCGGGTGACACTTAACATCTCTAAACATCCATGCAAAATATGAATTTATCTTCAGTTTCATAAAGGAACATTTTATGATTAAACAGGTTGCTAGAGAGATGTATAGATATCATTGTTTTAGTCAATAATGAACATTAATGTTTAACATTAGCAATTTTGTACAGTTTACATACTTTATTTGAATTTAGCACTAGCAAACACAGGTGGGGATTCATATATTTCTATAAACAGATTTGTATGCAGATTTTACAAAGTAAGTATAGCTGCTAATAACAATTAATGCTTGTCAAGTGCTTACTGTGTGTCAGACACTGTGCTAAGTACTTTGCATATTAGGCAACTGAAAAGACCATGGCTTGGGTCAGATGCACTTTCCTCACCAAAGTGACATCTTTGGATCACAACAGAATATTGCCCTATCAGGTAGGGATCATTATTATTATCTTCATTTTACAGAGGAAAGTCATTAAAATTGGGAAAAGTTGAAAAAAATGTGCTAATGATCACATAGTTAGGAAGAGGAATTGAATCCTGATCTATAATCATCATCAATGCACTTGATCAGCACATGGGTTCTTCTCTAGTATCCTACAGCAAGGGCTACCTTTCTGTGGAATTCATAGTCTCTTTGGAAGACTTGAAGTAGATGCTAAGTTATCCTGTACTGGAGTTTCTCTCACACAGTCTCCATCTTATTACTCAGTGAAGCATTTCCATGACACATAAACCAAACCAAAACATCAAACTCACTGCCGTCAAGTTCAATACCACTCATAGTGAGCCCTCCTTGGGCTTCTGAGGCAGTATCTCTACTAAAGTAGATTGCCCACTCTTCCTTCTGAGGAGTGGCTAATGGGTTTGAACCTCCAGTCTTCTGAGTAGCAGTCAAATGCCTTAGGCACTACGCCACCAGAGCTCCATGACACATAAAGGCCACTGTAATAAACCTATTTGTGTATAAACAAGAATCTCTGGTGGTACAGTGGCTGAAGCATTCAGCTGCTAGCCAAAAGGTTAGTAGTTCAAACCCACCAGCCATTGTATGGGAGAATAATGAGGCTGTGTGCTTCCATAAAGATTTACAGCCTTGGAAACTCTATGGGGCAGTTCTACTCTGTACTATAGGGTTGCTATGAGTTAGAATCAACCTGAAGGTAGTGGATTTTTTGTGTAAATATTCCTAGCAACTTGAAGACAGGCACAAATAACTGAACTAATTGAAAAATTGTTTCAATTAATGATAGTTTAAATAATAACAGTTGTTCTACTTGTAATAAGAAATAAATGTGTTACACTTTTTCTTTTTCCACTCTAAGTGGTGATCTTAATCACTAGCATGATTACCAAGAAGTAAGACCTACTTTGTGAACAGACACCAGAATTCATAGATCTTTAAAGAGTCACTTTTCAACTAATATTGACTGAGCACCTGTATATACCAGGCCTTGTTCTGAACACTGGGAATGCAGCAGTAAACAAATCAGCAATGTCTTTGTATGTAGCAAATTTTTATTTCAACAATTTTGTAGACTTTCAAAGTTTTTGTCTCTTATAATCACCTTTGGAAGCTGATTCACACTTCCACAGGAACAGTGTCTCATTACTCCCAGCTCACATCATGAATGTCTAGACAGTGCCAAGTGACTTTTCTTTAGTCATGTTCATGGAGAGGATAATGCTCCTGCACTAGACAATGTGTTGTTGTTGTTGTTGTTATTTGCCATCGAGTCAGCCCTGACTCATAGTGACCCCTCCTTGGGTTTCCGAGGCAGTATCACTACGGAAGTAG